>NC_074684.1:31731659-31984449 GCF_029448725.1 Salvelinus fontinalis | reverse complement strand
TCCTCTTATGTCCAGGCCAGTACATGAGCACCTTCACTGAATTTGGCTGCCTACCCCTCACCATGATGGTCCACAAAGTGGAAGGATGTACTGTAGTCAGGTCAGTAAAACAATTCACACCTACATGTATTTAATATTTTGCAGATTGAATTTGGTCTTATAAGCACTGATCTAGTATCAGCTTACCCTCCCCATATCCTTACCTAACCATTTGAGGGGAAAACCCCAAAACTGATCTTAGATCAGTCTCTAGGTCAACTTCATCCCACTTCTCTTGGCTGTGAGGATACTTTCTCTATCAATGTGTGTAACCCTATACAGTATGTGGAGACTCAAACGTTAAAGCTGGTAACTTTCATATAACACAGTGTTACAGTACATTGTTGTACTGTTTGAAAGTATTGTGCAGATTGTGTTGTGTAATGCATGATGGATTATTGTGAATTTGTCTATACGTGCCACATGGCAAATAAACTCAGCCTGTATAACATCCTCCTGGGCATCCAGTACCCTATGGACTTTGTCCCTCCTTCTGTAAGGGAGTCCTGCAAGAGGAGACTGGAGAGGCAGATGACTTCTTCAGTGCACTAGTCACCGGCCAAGGATCTTCCATAACGAACACCAAGAGAGTGCCTCAAATCACTGATCACATCAATGTCCGCCTTGTCTACAATCTGGCAGTGGCATTCAATGACTCCTCCATATTAAACCAAACACAGTAGGATGTAGAGATTATTTGAAACTCTAAAGTGTTAGTGGAGCAATGTGATCTGCACTACTGATATTCCAGATTGACAGTAAGATTAGAAGGGAGAGAGAGGAGTAAAAGGTTTCCCATTCCATCACTGTGTTTACTGTCACCACACGTTTCTCTGCTCTTACAGTGACTATGAAGGAAATAAAACAAGAAGGGTGACATATCGCAGTCACTTTTTTGCTCTCTTTAAAAAAAACATTCAGGCGGGTTACTCAATCCTAGGACCTTTCCATCATCTTTCATTGGGAAACACAATGATTACAATAACAGGAACTGGACATGCTGAGTAGGCTATATATGCAGTGAGTGATTGGTGATGGGAGGTGTTGAGAGGGGAGGAGATGTATACGTTTCAGGTGTGGTCTTTCCTCCTGAACTTTAGTTAGGTCACACATAACACCAGTGACAGAGATTAATTGAAATTCCAACAATAATTGAAATGGTATTTATTTAAGAGATGTTTCAGTTCTTGAATTGGAATTTGAATTCACTGAATTGAAATATAATTGATCCCAAACCTGTGAAAGCAACGCTTTTTTGCATACCTCTGTTTTTTTTATCATAAATCAATTTTGATTTTGATTTGGAAATGAAGTGCTACCATGTTATGTTAGCGTTAGAAAATATGTCAGTTAATTACTGATTAGCCTCTGCTTGCTCTGACTCGACTGCATGTGGGTTAAGTCCTTATTGTTTTTTCCATTGACATGTGCCCCAAGTCCCATGGTAGTGACATGCCAAATCTGATGTTGCACTCGCCCCAAGGCAATATTAAGGATGTGTGGCACAATTAATGATGCTGAAGCTGTGTGTGTTATACAAGACTGCGTGTGTGTGTGTGTGTCTACCATTGTACCGTTTTGAGTGATTTTGCACCTCACTACACAAATTAATAAAAATGTTTTTCAAAAGAGCTGTGTGGAACAAACAACAAAAACACGCAGCTCTCATTTACATACCTGCTTTTATGAGTTATTTGGTTCATTATATTTCAAGTTCAAGTAGGCCTGTAGTAAATGGAGGGTCTTTAGTAGGCTAAGAGTTGGATGGCGCAGCAAAAGAGTTAATGGTATTCCCTCCCTCCCATCGGCGCCAATAGTCTATAGCCTACATACATCTCCAGAACTCTTTTTGACAGTCCTGACGCGCAGATAGTCGACTCAATCCATGATCAAGGACCCTCCACGCGCAAAACATATACTTTCTGTAAAATAGTGAGGTTTCACGACTTAGTGTGATCATTTGAAAATGTGTCTACTTATTTGAATGTATTTTCACGCGTTTGTTATTGTTTAGTTGTTTTGTGGCCGGAGATGGGGTGCGCAATATCAGGCTTGGTACCGAAACAAGTCGGGGACGTGATGGACGATGTTCCCATTGTGCATCTAACTGACGAGCACAGGGAGATAATCAAAGAGACGTGGAAAGTCATCCAAGAAAACATCGCGAAAGTTGGCATTATTATGTTTGTTGGGTGAGTACATTTTAACTGTAGCCTACCGGCTGAATTGGTTTCCATAGGTTTTAAGAAATTGCACGCGTCATTCTGAATTTAAAAGCATGCCAAAATAAACGTAGCCCTATTACTACATCGAATGTCTAACATTGATTCGATTAATTCAAGTCATGAAATCTAACCCTCTTCTACTAGGTAATTGAACTGTTTGTCATGAACATAAATGGACACAGCAAATGTGTCACTTCACTGGTGATTGTATAGAACGTATAGCCTTGTCAAAATTCAATCAAGTGATTGTATATGATCGCATACAATGGAAATACAACGCCCTCCACAAACGTTTGTGTTTTGGTCACATTTTCCATGTTAGAAGCCTATAACCTATATTTATATAGCCTACATCATTTTCAACCATAGCCCTGTCTAATGAAATAAATGGATAGAGAAATAGTCTTCCATGTCCACACAACCTTTAAACGAACACAAAACTAATATTTAACTGTCTATTCCCAGTGGATTGACAATGGGACTCTGTTTAAAGTATCCTCCTTCTTAAATTAAGCCATACAGAGTTGCCTACAATTCAAATGTTATCCTCCGTAAGAGGCAGAATATATATTACAGCAAATATATGGCTAAACTCCAATGTACTGATAGAGGATACACCAATTTTGTTGCAGAGAATGTGTAACGAAAGTAGCATCTTTATGAATGACATTGTAAACAACTACCGTAAAATGATGTCACACAAGCAATTAATCAAGGTGTATGGAGAAGTAGGCGCAATACAAAATTACCAACTCATCGCCAACTCATCGCACCTCTGCCACAAAAATGGAAGAGGCAATTACTTACAAGAGAAAGAAATGAACTAGTTTGTCTGCCACCATTAACACATTTTAAATGGCTTAAAATTACCAATATTGCCTAAATCATAAAATGTATCATGTTCACTACTGTCAAAAGGTTTGACAACTAGGCCTACAGTCTTAGAAAAAAGGGTTCCAAATAGAACAAATAGTCCCCATAGTAGAACCCTTGTTGGTTCCAGGTAGAACCAAAAACGGTTCCAAAACGGTTCTTCGGCTGTCCCATAGTAGAACCTTTTTTGGTTCCAGGTAGAACCATTTTCAGTTTCATGTAGAACCCTCTGTGGAAAGGGTTCTATATAGAACCCAAAATAGTTCTACCTGAAACCAAAAGCGTTTTACCCGGAACCATAAAGGGTTATTCAAATTGTTCTCCTATGGTGACAGCCGAAGAACCCTTTTAGGTTCTAGATAGCATATTGTTTTCTAAGAGTGTATGCCGCATAAAGAGATAGTTGGGAACAGATTTTTTATGTCCCAATAACAAGGCATGATTGGCATCGGGTTTATAAACTGATATGTAAGACAACAATTGACCCTTTCATTTCTTTTAAATTTAAACTAGAATATAAAATTCTTGCTACAAAAAGAATGCTCAGTATATGGGGCATTGAACAGTCAGACCGGTGCAGACTGCCACAAGGAAACAGAATCAGTACTGTTCATCAGGGGCTTGGTTTTGGAGTCAGGTCCAGGAGTGGTTGTTATGTAAACACACACACACACATGATAATACGCACTATACCCACATGATAACATACACACTATACACACATGTAAACATGGATTTTGTGTTGTAGATATGTGGTAGTGGAGTATGGGCCTTAGGGCACACACTTAGTGTAGTGTGTTGTGAATTCTGTAATGAGTGTATTGTTATGTTTAAAAAAAATTATAAGCATAAATTTTGCCGGACCCCAAGAAGAGTAGCTGCTGCCATTAGCTGCCAAGGCTGCAGCTAATGGGGATCCATAATAAATATGAATACAAATGTCATAATATCAGGGTGCGGTTGGATCTGCAAACTGTATTGCTGGGGGATTTAAAGGACCACACACAGTCAACATGAAACCTCATTGTGCTGTTAGGTTAAATGTTTATTTATTTTTGGGGACATTTGGTCAGAAATGTTGCAGATGGGGAGGTTGAAGTCCTTCGTGACACACCATGGGAGAATGTAGGGATGTATTGGGAGAGGACATGGGAGAATGTAGGGATGTATTGGGAGAGGACATGGGAGAATGTAGGGATGTATTGGGAGAGGACATGGGAGAATGTAGGGATGTATTGGGAGAGGACATGGGAGAATGTAGGGATGTATTGCAGGAATAAATGGTAGAATGATGATGATTTACTGGGAAAGATAGGTTGATCTGTAGCTGTCTGATGGTTGCAATTAATGAATGTTGGAATAAATACATACACATCCACAGTATACATTTTTGAGGTCCATACAATCAGGGGTGAGGGTGGAGATGTGATGATTGTATGTTTTGTGTTTAGTTATGTGTGTTTTGTTTTCACGCTGTGAGCGGTGTGTGTGCTGGTTCTGGTGGTCATTGGTGCACTCGCTTCACCCTGCCAGCGTCTCGGGGCGGGTGGGGGCAAGATCAACCGCTGATGGTAGCAGCCATTCGTATTGTCGTTTTTTATTGTATTGTATTGTTGTTGTAATTAAAAAAAAATAATACTCTACATGGCCAAAAGTAAATGGACACCCCCTCAAATTAGTGGATTTGGCTATTTCAGCCACACCCGTTGCTGACAGGTGTCTAAAATCGAGCACACGGTCATGCAATCTCCATAGACAAACATTGGCAGTAGAATGGCCTTACTGAAGAGCTCAGTTATTTTCAACGTTGCACCGTCATAGGATGCCATCTTTCCAACAAGTCAGTACGTAAAATGTCTGCACTGCTAGAGCTACCCCGGTCAACTGTAAGTGCTGTTATTGTGATGTGTAATGTCTAGGAGCAACAACAGCTCAGCTACGGTAGGCTACACAAGCTCACAGAACGAGACCGCCTAGTGCTGGAGCGCGTACAAATCTTCTGTCCTAGGTTGCAACACTTACTATCGAGTTCCAAACTGCCTCTGGAAACAACGTCAGCACAAGAACTGTTCGTCGCGAGCTTCATGAAATGGGTTTCCATGGCCGAGCAGCCGCACACAAGCCTAAGATCACCATGCTCAAAGCCAAGCGTCGGCTGGAGTGTTGTAAAGCTTGCCACAATTGGACTCTGGAGCAGTGGAGATGTGTTCTCTGGAGTGATGAATCATGCATCACCATCTGGCAGTCTGACGGACCAATCTGGGTTTGGCGGATGCCAGGAGAACGCTACCTGCCCCAATGCATAGTGCCAACTGGTGGAGGAGGAACAGTGGTCTGGGGCTATTTTTCATGGTTCAGGCCCCTTAGTTCCAGTGAAGAAAAATCTTAATGCTACAGCATACAATGACATTCTAGACGATTCTGTGCTTCCAACTTTGTGGCAAGTTTAGGGAAGGCCCTTTCCTGTTTCAGCATGACAATGCCCCCGTGCACAAAGCGAGGTTCATAAACAAATGGTTTGCCGAGATCAGTGTGGAAGAACTTGACTAGCCTGCAGAGAGCCCTGACCTCAACCCCATCAAACACCTTTGGGATGAATTGAAACAGACTGCGAGACAGGCTTAATCGCCCAACATCAGTGGCTGACCTCACTAATACTCTTGTGGCTGAATGGAAGCAATTCCCTGCAGCAATGTTCCAACATCTAGTGGAAAGCCTTCACAGAAGAGTGGAGGCTGTTATAGCAGCAAAGTGGGGACCAACTCCATATTAATGCCCATGATTTTGGAATGAGATGGTCAACGAGCAGGTGTCCACATACTTTTGGTCATGTAGTGTAGATAAACAAATATATATTTTAGCTGTCACTGAGGACATTTGAAAACAGAACTTGAAGGCAACATACAATTTTATTTTTACAATGCTCCACTGCCCAGCCCCTGTCAAAATTGACCATGGTCATTGACTTCTGGCCTGGGGTCCAATGTGATATTCAGATGGTTCTAGTGTCTTGTTGTCAAAAAATCACGGTCTAACTGGTGGCATCCCATTGGTGTTAACATTTGATTTTGTTTTAAATTAAGCTATTTGTGACATGCGCTGAATACAACATGTGTAGATCTTACAGTGAAATGCTTAAAGCAATTTTTTATGCGTCCTTTACCTCTCTACCAAGACCTATGTGCCCTATGTTAAAATAGCTACCTGTTTACAATAGCTCAGGGTATGCAAATATTATCTTCAGTTATGATGAAAACATTCAAAAATATATTGTTTATTGCAGGAGCCAGGGGCAAAAAGCAAGCATCAAAATACATTCTAATCAAATAATTGGTGGCTGCCTTCTGAGTTTTCCTGGGCCCATATTCATAAAGCTTCTCAGGGTAGACTGATGATCTAGGATCCATTAGAACTTTTTGATCATAATGAATAAGATCACATGGACAGCAGGGACCTGATCCTGGATCAGCACTACTTATCTGAGATACATTATGGTTTATAAATGTTTAGCAAATCAAGTGCATTTTTTGGTTTACTGGTTTGATATTTATACAGATAAATCTCCCTTCCTTTAATCCAATTAAACAAGTAGATTTAAAATCTATATACATTCTCATTCATATTGTCCGTTTCAAAATATTTGATGACAAAGTCCAACATCACAATGCAAATCTCTAGACTGTATTACACTGTCACGTTGTCAGTGGCAACCAACCTATTATTTTAAACCACGATCTCTGTCTTCATAAAACTACCAATTTCAATCCTCAAACCGAAATCTACCTCCCTCCCTACTGAAGTACCACTAAAAATAGAACTAACCCACTCCCCCTCTTTAAAAAAAAAAAATTGATATGCAAACCTTCCCTCCCTTTTCTCTACCTTTCAGCATGTACCATAGGTCTGTCTGTATCCCAAATGGCACCCTATTCTTTATAAAGTCCTCTGGACAAAAGTAGTGCACTATGTCTGGACGAGGGTGCCATTCAGGATATAGTCTGTCTGTTCTTAATGAGTCAATCAATGCAAAAAGGGACAAGGAACGCAACCAATAAACTTCTTCTGAGGCCCATTTAAACCCCAAACACGAAGGCTGTGCTGATAAGGCTTTAACAGGCTATTTATCAGTGGCCCTCGCCATATCAGTTAGGCCTTTAATGGGCTCTGTCTGTGGACCGAGCTGTCAGCTGTGACATGGGGCCTGCCGCCACTGCCTGTTTTGGCACCAGTGTGATGTACCCATAGGTAAGTGTCATGCTATACATCACACAGCCATCCATCCAAACATTGGGGGTTGTGGTGTTTGTGTATACTGGATTCTGTAGAGGGGTAGAGGTGTACTGCAGAAGGTTGAGGGTTAGAATTGGACGTTTTATGAGGCGAGAGATTGCAGCTTGAAAGATTGGTTGGTTGGTGGGTTGCTGCTGACAAGATGCGGCACAGCAAGACTGTCATTTCGGCTACTGTCTTGATGTGGTACATTGGACAATATTATGAGTGAGAGGGCGAAGTGGAAAAAATGGCTTTGGCTTTTTTGAGAATTCCCATATCTCAAACTTTGAAAAGTACTGATATCCATTGATATCAGACAGTATAGGTGATGTATTGAAGATTCTTAATTACTTACCGTTCTAGTCTTAGATGTAATAGGAATCCAATTTAGCAACTCAAAGTGAGACTCCCAGTGTGGTTTTAAGTCAATTCTTCACAGGGACACCAAAACAGGTGTGAATAAAAAACACTGTTAAAACCTCTCTGGGATATGTGGGACGATTGCGTCCCACTTGGCCAAAAGCCAGGGAAAATACAGAGCGCCAAATTCAACTAAAATGATATAAAAATCAAACTTTCATTAAATCACACATGTAAGATACCAAATTAAAGCTACACTCGTTGTGAATCCAGCCAACATGTCAGATTTCAAAAAGGCTTTTCGGCGAAAGCATAAGATGCTATTATCTGATAATAGCACAACAGTAAACAAAGAGAGTGTAGCATATTTCAACCCTGCAGGCGCAACACAAAACGCAGAAATAAAATATAAATCATGCCTTACCTTTGACAAGCTTTTTTTGTTGGCACTCCAATATGTCCCATAAACATCACAAATGGTCCTTTTGTTCAATTAATTCCGTCCATATATATCCAAAATGTCAATTTATTTGGCGCGTTTGATCCAGAAAAAAACAGCTTCCAACGTCACTACAAAATATCTCAAAAGTAAACTTTGCCAAAACATTTCAAACTACTTTTGTAATACAACTTTAGGTATTTTAAAACGTTAATAATCGATCAAATTGAAGACGGGTCTATCTGTTTTCAATACAGGAGGAAAACAAACTAATGCTACTTTTCTAGTCTTGCGCAACTCTCAAACAGTACACATAATGTTACACTGATTCAAGATGGCCGTACTTCTTCATTTCACAAAGGAATAACCTCAACCAATTTCCAAAGACTTGTGACATCCAGTGGAAGCGGTAGGAACTGCAAACAAGTCCCTTAGAAATCTAGTATCCCAATGAAAACTCATTGAACAGACAGTGACCTCAAAAAAAAAATCTGAATGGTTATCCTCTGGGTTTTGCCTGCTACATAAGTTCTGTTATACTCATAGACATGATTTAAACAGTTTTAGAAACTTCAGAGTGTTTTCTATCCAAATCTACTAATAATATGCATATCTTATATTCTGGGGATGAGTAGAAGGAAGTTGAAATTGGGCACGCTATTTATCCAAAAGTGAAAATGCTGCCCCCTATCCTAGAGAAGTTAAAGGGAAGGTTTACCCAAAATCCAGAAAATCCCATGTGATTCAATAAATTGAAACTAGTTCAGTGGAGTTTGTCCTCTCTCCCTGTAGTGCTGTACGAAAACAGATGCAAAAACGGGTCACGTCTCACGTGACTTGTGACGTTGCTGGATGCAGGCCTCGCTCTGCTTTGTTGCCAGTGAATTTATAACCGAACGTAGCAGTCATAAGAGAAACTCCTGGGTGGAGTTCCCACATCCGGTTTTCAGCTGAAAAATAAGCTTAGTTTAAATTGCTGTATCTCTGAAATCCGGAACATTGTTGGTAATATCCTTATTTTATGTAACCGAATGCCGCAGTCGTGGAGATGGGTAATAACTGCGCATGGGCCCTCTCGGGGGAATCCCTGCTATGTAGACATGGCACGTTCTTCCCTTATTCACAGATGTCACTCTTTTTCAGCGGAGATGTGAAGACAGCGTTACCCATTAGTTATACAAAGTAAACAACAACCTACAAACATGTCTGACGACAAAAGACTCGCGAGTGATGAAGAAAACTTCGGAGCCCCTCCAGTAGTTATCGTCGAACCGTATTTATTTGAGCCTGAGTATTCAGACCAAGAATTGAGGCAAATTGAGGCCGTTCTAGGCATGGAAGCCGCAGCAGCAGCTGGACCACAGCCCCAACCCATCCCCAGGATCAACACAGACTGGTGGTGCAGCTGTGGCAGTTGCACTCCAATGCCAACAGATGAATGTTTGTGCTGCAGAGAATTCGAATACGTTACTACAATTCTTACAGAAATGGAGCAACATAATGACGAGGAGCAGTTATTTTGGTTTTGCAAGCACAGGGGATTTTTCTGCCCACATAAACTCTGGTGTCCTGAAGAATAAGAAAAATCTGTATTCCATAAACTAATTGAAGATGCAACCCTGGGCTAAATAGACAGCTATCCAATGAGTAAATAGCTAAACTTTACTTTATTGAATACATTGAGCCATAAACCTCTATGAGCATTACTGGGTTTACACTGAGTTTACGAAACATTAGGAACACCTTCCTAACATTGAGTTGCACCCCCTTTTGCCCTCAGAACAGCTTCAATTCGTCAGGGCATGGACTCTACAAGGTGTCCTTTTGGTGGTGGACCATTCTTGACATACACAGGAAACTATTGAGTGTGAAAAACTCAGAAGCATTGCAGTTCTTGACAGACTCAAACCGGTGCGCCTGGCACCTACTACCATACCCCCATTCAAAGGCACTTCAATCTTTTGAATTGCCCATTCACCCTCTGAATGGCGTACATACAGCACATAATCTCACAGGAGGTTGCTGACGGGAGAACAGCTGATAATCATTTCCGGAACGGAGCAAATGGAATGGCATCAAACACATGGAAACCACGTGTTTAATGTATTTGACACCATTCCACTGATTCCGCTCCAGCCATTACCACGAGCCCGTCCACCCCAATTAAGGTGCCACCAACCTCCTGTGCAATCCATGTCTCAATCATCACAAGGCTTAAAAATCCTTCTTTAACCTGTCTCCTCCCCTTCATCTACACTGATTGAAGTAGATTTAACAAGTGACATCAATAAGGGATCATAGCTTTCAGCTGGTTAGTCTACGTCATGGAAAGAGCAGTTGTTCCTAATGTTTTGGTCAGTGCTCACATTAGCCCAAAACACTATATATATATAGCCTATGTTTATTTATCACAATGGTTTTTGGATATTCTATTCTTCAATGTAAGGTGACACAATGTCTATTGTCTCCTCGACCCCCCTGTCATAAATAGATATGGCACATACGCTAACCTGTAGATCACTTAGGCCTATATTTCTACAAGAACAACTCGAACTTCAAGGATCAGGCTAAGCTTGCTTTGTCGCTTTCTCTTCTCAAGCACGCGCCTTTGTTTTGGCACTGTGCCAGATCCAGTCCATGGAAATACAGTAGTAACAGCTGTATCTTAACATCCAGCGCTTTTCTGTCCCCATCATTTCAGATGATCTCGTTCCTATGCATCATCACTGAAGTGCTTGCTACACACACAGGCGATGTAAGGTTGGCTGCAGGACTATATACTTATTTACCACTTTGAATTGCAACTAACCATCTATCTTATGCATCTCTCCGTATCTTTTATCGGGAGAAAACAGTGAAATTTGGTACCCTATTACCTGCAGCCAGTGACAGAATACCAGCTGCTTTTGCTGCCTTCTCTTTTTCCACTTGGCGTAACTAACTTTACCTGCGATGTGCCTAACTCTTATCAACTTTCACACTACCTCCTTCTCCTCCCCCCAAAAGTCATCTGTGAAGCCAATCAAAGATGGGTAACCAAAAGTAACATGGGCTATATGTGAAAGTCAAAGTTTCACTTAAGTCTTCCATTTACATCAATGCATGACAAAGTGAAAACTGGATATGACACTTTCTCTCAAGCTGAAAAGTGAACAATGGCAAAGTTGGGCTTTATTGTGTTAAGCTAAAAGCGGGTAAAAGAGAGGTGTTAGCCTGGATATCTACCGAAGCCAGAGTTACCAGACAGGCAGTGGAGGAAATATTGAGTACTTGCAAAGGGTTTGCGAAAATGGAAAAAGGAGGGGTTACTGGGTAATTGAGTTCCGACGTACACACAGTGTGATGCTGATCAAACAGAAGTGATGTAACAAACTCTTTGACAGTGCTGCAAACATAGAAAGAGGTCCTCAGAAATACCACGACTTAGATACAGGGTGTATGAGGGGATCAGTTAGAGCAAGGCACTAAGCTTCATCACTCATTCATGACAAGCCAAGGTCCCTGCTTCATCTATTGTCATTATATCACCAAAGACAAATGCCACCCTTAATGTAATCAATAGTTACTCTGCCTACCAAAAACTGCTGGCTGGGAAGAAAACATATACAGAAGATCAATACACTTAAATAAATAGATCTGTGGAAAAAGGTGTAAAATAGGAACTTGAAACAATCTGTTTTTACCTTAAACTGATCTTCTACCATCATCATGAGACAACTCTGGACGAGTCACGTAGGCTGCGTTCCAAATGGCGACCTATTACCTATAGGGACCAGAGCCCCATTTGTCAAAAGTAGTGCGCTATGTAGGGAATAGAGTGCCATTTGTTACGCATCCATAGAATCTTGTAACCAAACAAATGTGACTCCATGCATGCTTGGTATGAAGGACGTGCTTGGTCTGAAGGGCGTGCTTGAGTTCATTAGCAGAGGAAAGGTGGTGGTACGCCCACCATGGCCTTTACAGCTTCAGCCCTCACAGCGCAGCACAGCAGGGCTTCTCTATAATGAGAGAAGATGTACCCAAGGGCCTTTTCTTCAGCACAATCAGGCCTATTCTAGTTTAAGGAGAATGGAAAGATTGTGTAGGGTCAAGTTCATGCTGAGAAATGTCATTCAGAAGCTCCAATAATAGAAAACTACAACGGCTTAAAAAAAAAAAGAGGGAGGCATTTTGGCCCATTTGGTGTTTCAAACAACATTGTGTGCATATAGGATCACACTATTTGGAGCATTTCTTTGTTATTAAAAGAAAATGTGTTTAATATTAGATGTAGAATATAAAGACCATGAATTGCCAAATTAAATACATTTTAACTAGACTGAGGGCCAGTCTTGGACCAGGCTACATTTGAGTTTGAGCTACAATAAAAAAGTGCAGATTAATAATGAGGTTTGTGGCGGACGTTTCCTCCCAAAACCATCGACAAGTGTATCCAACCCCCTAACCCAATTTAAATTGATGTGATTAATCAATGTTATAGGGGGCGGAGGGTTACTTTGACAGTCTTGTATGACTAGTCCCTGTGCCCATGAACACTAAGGTAACCTGCATAAATGACTACCAACCCGTAGCACTCACGTCTGTAGCCATGAAGTGCTTTGAAAGGCTGGTCATGGCTCACATCAACACCATTATCCCAGAAATCCTAGACCCACTCCAATTTCCATACCGCCCCAACAGATCCACAGATGATGCAATCTCTATTGCACTCAACTCTGCCTTTCACACCTGGACAAAAGGAACACCTATGTGAGAATGCTATTCATTGACTACAGCTCAGCGTTCAATTGCATGGGTCCTCAGATCCTCAAAAGGTTCTACAGCTGCACCATCGAGAGCATCCTGACTGGTTGCATCACAGCATGGTATGGCAACTGCACGGCCTCTGAGCGCAAGGCACTACAGAGGGCAGTGCATAAGGCCCAGTACATCACTGGGGCCAAGCTTCCTGCTATTCAGGACCTATATGCCAGGCGGTGTCAGAGGAAGGCCCTAAAAATGGTCAAAGACCCGGTACCGGATCACCAAGTCTAGATCAAAGAGGCTTCTAAACAGCTTTTACCCACAAGCCATAAAACTCCTGAACAGATAATCAAAGGGCTACCCAGACCCCTCTTTTACGCTACTGCTACTCCCTGTTTATTATCTATGTATAGTCACTTCAACTATACATTTTACCTCGACTAACCGGTGCAACTGCACATTGACTCTGTACTGGTACCAAATGTATATAGCCTCGCTATTGTTACTTTACTGCTGCTGTTTAATTATTTGTCACTTTTATTATTATTTTTTACTTAACACATATTTTTCTTAACTTCTTAAAGCATTGTTGGTTAAGGGCTTGTAAGTAAGCATTTCACTGTATTCAGCACTAGCCTTTAAGGCAGAGTTGCAAAGAAAAAGCCATATCTCAGACTGGCCAATAAAAATAAAAGATGGGCAAAAGAACACAGACACTGGACAGAGGAACTCTGCCTAGAAGGCTAGCATCCCGGAGTCGCCTCTTTACTCTTGACGTTTAGACTGGTGTTTTGTGGGTACTATTTAATGAAGCTGCCAGTTGAGGACTTGTGAGGCATCTGTTTCTCAAACTAGACACTCTAATGTACTTGTCTTCTTGCTCAGTTGTGCACCGGGGCCTCCCACTCCTCTTTCTATTCTGGTTAGAGCCAGTTTGCGATCTTTTCTGAAGGGAGTAGTGCACAGTGTTGTACAAGATCTTCAGTTTCTTGGCAACTTCTCGCATAGAATAGCCTTCATTTCTCAGAACAAGAATAGACTAATAAGTTTCAGAAGAAAGTTCTTTGTTTCTGGCCCTTTTGAGCCTGTAATCAAACCCACAAATGCTGATGCTCCAGATACTCACCTGGTCTAAAGAAGACCAGTTGTATTGTTTCTTTAATCAGAACAACAGTTTTCAGCTGTGCTAACATAATTGCAAAAGGGTTTTCTATTGATCAATTAGCCTTTTAAAATGATAAACTTGGATTAGCTAACACAACGTGCCATTGGAACACAGGAGTGATGATTGCTGATAATGGTCCTCCTCCTACGCCTATGTAGATATTCCATTAAAAAAAATCACCCGTTTACAGCTACAATAGTAATTTACAACATTAACAATGTTGTACACTGTATCTCTGATCAATATGATGTTATTTTAATGGACAATAAAATGTGCTTTTCTTTCAAAAACAAGGGCATTTCTAAGTGACCCCAAACATTTGAACGGTTATCTATCTATCTATCTATCTATCTATCTATCTATCTATCTATCTATCTATCTATCTATCTATCTGTTACAGAACAATATATATATATATATACACACACACAGTATATTATTATTATTATTCACTATTATTAACCACATGATAAAACACAAATTAACCCCATAAAACATAGATTTAGCCCCATGATAAAACATAGATTAGCCCCATGATAAAAGAGATTAACCCCATGATAACATAGATTGGACAGCGCTTCCAAAGCGCAGTTGTGCATTTGAAACCCATAAAGAACAAAATCTGTATTTTCCCCACTGTGTGTTAATAGCCTACAGAGCAATGTTTGTGAATCTATTAAATCGCAACCTCGAGTGTGCTCACAAGTAGTGCCCGTTGTCATGGTAACAGGTTGTTTGAGACCCATCCAGAATGCAAAGACGTTTTCTTCCTGTTCCGAGACGTGGAAGACCTGGAGAGGCTGCGGAACAACAAGGAGCTACAAACTCATGGCCTACGGTCAGTGACACCCTTCGCCTCCTCCCTCAACCTCCTATCTCATTTCTCCCTCCTGCCATTCTACCTCCTCCTCTCACCCTCTCATCATCACCCACTTGTCAGCTCCCAGATAAACTCTGAGCACATCCAGAGACGCCAGTGCAGAAGCTGTGAGGACGGTGGGCCCCTTATTTCTTATTGTCTTGGTACACTGACAACACAGCCAACTAGATTCAGAGATGGCGTGAGTTGCACCAAGAGATGTAATTTTTTTTGTAGAGTAAATTAATAAGGTTGGGTCTAGGAAGCACAGCTGTTTGTTTGTTTATTGTGTATTGGGATCCCCATTAGTTTTTGCAGAGGCAGCAGCTATTCCTTCTGGGGTCCACAAACAACACAAAACATGACAAGCAACAAACACTGATAGACAAGGACAGTCACACACATATATAATACAACGATGTACAAACAACAATTATACAAACAATAAAACTACAAAAATGCTGTGTGTGTTAGTGCGTCTGTGTGTGTTAGTGCGTCTGTGTGTGGTAGTGCGTCTGTGTGTGTTAGTGCGTCTGTGTGTGTTAGTGCGTCTGTGTGTGGTAGTGCGTCTGTGTGTGTTAGTGCGTCTGTGTGTGTTAGTGCGTCTGTGTGTGTTAGTGCGTCTGTGTGTGTTAGTGCGTCTGTGTGTGCGTGTTTGTCAGGAGCTGGTTAGAATATGAGATGGCACTCCACAGACCACATGCACAGAATACCTTACTATGCATTCACGTGATAGCCAAGTTTACAATGTAGTATAACTAGGATAATCTCATGCAGCTTCGAGTGTCATCATCGTCAGGCATAATACGTCAGTCGGTTTCCTCATACAAATTGGTAAAATGGTGCCAACGGATGACGCCTCGAGCAGGTTTCTACTTTTTCTAGTGTTTTTTCTAGCATTTTTCCTCAAATTGTATTACTTGTTTCGTGCAATACTTCATAAACCCGGGCAGACCAATTGGAATATTAACCCCCATCGCTCCCATCTCTGAGATTTTCACTGTACCGTGTAATTACAGTACACCTGCAAACCTGTACATGTGACTATTAAACTTTTAATCTAAATCTAATTTAATATGCCTGTTCTTGAGGTGAACGTGAGTGGACTGATATCACTTGTCTTATACCTGCTGCAGCCCTGGCAAAAAGGAGACATTTAACCCAGTGTCTGTTGTCTACGTTCCCACAGTGACCCACAACACACCTCGCCTTCTAAAGCTCATGGCGCTGACCTTAAGCGAGACATCAAATGGTTGCCAATGCTAACGCTAGAGTTAATTAAGCCTCAGTGAGGGTTGTGGCTATTAATTCAGCAACAGGGTGCCTCGGAATGTGAGTTGTGACTAAACTCGAGGTCGACCGATTAATCGGAATGGACGATTAATTAGGGCCGATTTCAAGTTTTCATAACAATCGGTAATCAGCATTTTTGGACACCAATCATGGCCGAATACTTTGCACTCCACGAGGAGACTGCGTGGCAGGCTGACTACCTGTTATGCGAGTGCAGCAAGGAGCCAAGGTAAGGTGCTAGCTAGCATTAAACGTATCTTATAAAAAACAATCAATCTTAACATAATCACTAGTTAACTACACATGGTTGATGATATTACTAGTTTATCTAGCTTGTCCTGCGTTGGGTATAATCGATGCGGTGCCTGTTAATTTATCATTGAATCATGGCCTACTTCGCCAAACGGGTGATTTAACAAGCGCATTCGCGAAAAAAGCACTGTCGTTGCACCAATGTGTACCTAGCCATAAATATCAACGCCTTTCTTAAAATCAATAAACAAGTATATGTTTTTAAACCTGCATATTTAGTTAATATTGCCTGCGAACATGAATTTCTTTTAACTAGGGAAATTGTGTCACTTCTCTTGCGTTCTGTACAACAGAGTCAGGGTATATGCAGCAGTTTGGGCCGCCTTGCTCGTGCTTGTGTGAAGACTATTTATTTCTAACAAAAACACCCAACTTTGCCAAACGGGGGATGATTTAACAAAAGCGCATTTGCGAAAAAAGCACAATCGTTGTATGAATGTACCTAACCATAAACATCAATGCCTTTCTTAAAATCAATACACAGAAGTATATTTTATTAAACCTGCATATTTAGTTAAAATAAATCCAGGTTAACATGCAATATTAAACTGGAGAAATTGTGTCACTTCTCTTGTGTTCATTGCACGCAGAGTCAGGGTATATGAAACAGTTTGGGCCGCCTGGCTCGTTGCGGACTAATTTGCCAGAATTTTAAGTAATTATGACATAACATTGAAGGTTGTGCAATGTAACAGGAATATTTAGACTTATGGATGCCACCTGTTAGATAAAATACGGAACGGTTCCGTATTTCACTGAAAGAATAAACGTTTTGTTTTCGAAATGATAGTTTCCGGATTCTACCATATTAATGACCTAAGGCTCGCATTTCTGTGTGTTATAATTAAGTATATGATTTGATAGAGCAGTCTGACTGAGCGATGGTAGGCAGCAGCAGGCTCGTAAGCATTCATTCAAACAGCACTTTCGTGCGTTTGCCAGCAGCTCTTCGCTGTGCTTCAAGTATTGAGCTGTTTATGACTTCAAACCTATCAACTCCCGAGCTAGTTAGCGGGATGCGTGCTAATAGCGTTTCAATCGGTGACGTCACTCGCTCTGAGACCTTGAAGTAGTTGTTCCCCTTGCTCTGCAAGGGCCGTGGCTTTTGTGGAGCAATGGACGCTGCTTCGAGGGTAGCTGTTGTCAATGTGTTCCTGGTTCGAGCCCAGGTAGGGGCGAGGAGAGGGAACGGAAAATATACTGTTACACTGGCAATACTAAAGTGCCTATAAGAACATCCAATAGTCAAAGGTATATGAAATACAAATCGTATAGAGAGAAATAGTCCTATAATTCCTATAATAACTACAACCTAAAACTTCTTACCTGGGAATATTGAAGACTCATGTTGAAAGGAACCACCAGCTTTCATATGTTCTCATGTTCTGAGCAAGGAAATTAAACGTTAGCTTTTTTACCTGGCACATATTACATTTTTACTTTCTTCTCCAACACTTTGTTTTTGCATTATTTAAACCAAATTGAACATGTTTGATTATTTATTTGAGGCTTAATTGATTTTATTGATGTATTATATTAAGTTGTTCATTCAGTATTGTTGTAATTGTCATTATTACAAATAAATAAATAATAAATAAAAATAGTTCGATTAATCGGTATCGGCTTTTTTTGGTCCTCCAATAACCGTTATCGGCGTTGAAAAATCATAATGGGTCGACCTCTAGGCTAAACACACACTGTTGAAAGCTAGGTTTGCTACCTCCAGCGTCAACTTCAGTTGCTTCTCAGTATGACATGTTTTTAAAGGCTCTCTGGTCTCTTTCTTTGACTGAGGTAGAAAATGTCTTCTTTCCTTGACTGTCTATTCTAAAGAACTCAGACTATAACTTGGTGGAATGGATACTGAAGAGTTCCTTGAGATCTTCTGATGATGAAATATTTCTGATGGCTCGGTTAGTTGAAGCGTGGTGCTAGCATGGGGAGGGGGGGGGCATGTAACTAGCTACATTCAAGTCTTTATCCTACAACCTAGACATGTGTACTGTGTATTTACCTATTTAGTTTTAACTGCTGGAGAGCATGGTGCATCTAACCTGACCAGCATTATCATGAGGTACACTTGGTGCCTTCAGGAACACAAACACATGAGTGTCTGCGCTAGTTAATCAGTTGCTAATGCCATAAAACTAAACAGATGTCTCATTCCCCCTTCCATACATTTCCCTTTAGCTAACAACACAGAAGCTTGCTACTTTGCATTGACCGATGTCACGGTTCGACTGTGTTAGTGTCTGCCTTTCTACATCTGATCTTGTCTACCTCTGACAATGGCGTTTTGTTCCATGTCTTGAAGGATAATGCACTTCATTGAGAAAAGCGTGGCCAGACTTAATCAGATGGAACGACTGGACCAACTGATCCTAGATCTGGGCAAAAGCCACTATCGTTACAACTCCCCTCCGAAGTACTACATGGTAGGTGTTCAGTCTGTACTACTCTGTAGGTTTTCTGGCTAACGTAATCTTGTCCACGTGATCTTGTTCATTTATGATCTTATAGGCAAAACTAATCCTAGATCAGCACTCCAAAATATTTCATGACTAGAAAATACGGTTCCAGTACTACCTTTGCTTAACAACAGAGCGTGGATTTTCACAGAACAATCATCACTACAGGACTAGGGATGTGTGGAGATATCCTTGGAATCCATCCAGCTTTAATCTTCTCTGTCTAGATAATAACTGCATGATAACGTAATGGAAAATCTGGCTTGTTATTTTGCTGGATGTTGGATCATCAGATAATTCTGAGTCTATTGCTCTCTGTTTATCAAACATTTATGACCTTCCAGGGCCCTAATTATGTCCTTTGGGTTTATTCCAGTACGTGGGGGCAGAGTTTATTCGAGCCGTCCAGCCAATCCTGAAGGACAACTGGACCCCAGAAGTGGAGGAGGCTTGGAAGGTAAACAATTGATGGGAACATTCCCATCCTAGATAGCAACCATGGTGTGACCATGTCCATGAGCCGCCCGTCTGTTCCTTTATCTCTGTGGAGAAGCTATTTAACGGTTAAAACAGTGTAACACTACTTTATAAGGCCTTAAAAGGTCCATCTGGGATTTGGGACATGCAGTTTTGGACTTTTAAATTAAATACAGTTTATATAGCCATTGATTCTTGACAAAATATAACATATTCATGCCTCATAGGCTTAGTTGAACTGTCGTACCCCATCAGAATCCAAAATATAAGCTTGCTTTACTCAATTTGTAAACAATGTAATTGTGAAGACAATAGCTTTAGAATGGGTTTAAACCATAGAGATCCTATTAAATGACATGTAATTAAGTGTTTAAAACTATAATTTTGATTGCATGGATCGTCTGTCCTTGTATACATAGCTCATTTCTTCAGCTCTATCTCTTAGCCGATTACCCAAAAAAGTGGCAGGGTGGTTTGTGGTAGTTTGAGTGCCAGATTGCCCTTTTAAAAATATGAAATATTACACAATTCTTTGCTAACTATTTTTACTGGATTATGGGTAATTCAGTAGCATTGCAACAATGGTTATTGACATGTACGTAGTTGTAGAATATAGTGGTAAATGCACCCTCCCCATTTCCGCCTGTTTGCGTCCGTTTGGTTCCTAGTGAATACACCAGTAGAGGCTGCTCAGGGGAGGATGGCTCGTAATAATGGCTGGAATGGCGCAAATGGAATGGCATCAAACACATACAACCCATGTGTTTGTTACCATTCCACCCCTGCCGCTCCAGCCATTACCACGAGCCCGTCTTCCCCATTTAAGGTGCCACTAACCTCCTGTGGAATACACACCTGCTTTTCAGCACATCTGTAGGAAAAGGCTCAAAGCAATCTGTTCAATACACCCAGAAAACATTTCAAACTGGTTGATTGCTGAATACATGTGCCATCGGCCCACCATCTTACAGTGCTAAGTATATACTCTGAAGAGCTGTGGTGCTTGTTGAAAGTGCAATAGTATCATTTAATGCTGCAATGTGTAACTTTTTGAGCAACTTGACCAAATTCACATAGAATGTGAGTTATAGATCTGCCATTCTCATTGAAAGAAAGTCTAAGAAGTGGTATATGTGTTCTATGTGCTCTATTTCTGTGCTTCCCGTTCTTACATTTTGTTTTTGCATCTTTTACTTTCCATTTTGTACACCAGCTTCAAACAGCTGAAAATACAATATTTTTGGGTTATTGAAAAGAACGGTTTAGACGGTTCAATGATTCTTTACACCATTTTTGTTTTGTCGCATAAACTGAAATTGGGGGACTATAAGAATGTTTGCAACCAGAAAATGGTGGAGTTTCTGCATATTGTACTTTTAAATAGAACAGGAAAGACATACAGTATGACAGTGACCTCTAGTGGATTGACTACATACATTGTAGGCAATGTGAATTGTGAATGAGGGTTTAATATTTTCCTGAAAATCTACACATTTTCCTTCCCGAGAAGAAAATTGCAAGAAATTACCAGGCAGTATTCCTGTTCAAACCGGAAGTGCTATTTAAAAATGATACCAGCGAAAAAAATCAGACGTGAATATAGGGGGCTCCCAAGCGGCGCTGCGGTCTAAGACACTGCATCTCAGTGCTAGTGGTGTCACTACAGACTCTGGTTGTTCTGCCCCTGAACAAGGCAGTTAACCCACTGTTCCTAGGCCGTCATTGAAAATAAGAATTTGTTCTTAACTGACTTGCCTAGTAAAATAAAAGTAAAATAAAAAACACGTAAGCTAATAGTAGCAGAGATTCAGCACTGTGGATTGTGCTGGGGTTGATCAATTGCCCTTGAATCTAAACCCGCCGTGCGCTCGCTTCTGTTAGTGTAACATCATGAAACAATGTTGTAAATCCAGCTAGTTTGGAGATTTGAACATAGCCGCGGAAAGTAGGGGTGCTGAGGGTGCTGCCAACCCCCCTGAATAATTACAATAAAAAATAAACAAATGTTCTCACAAAAGTAGTGCACTGTTCCTGTATTAGTGGACCGATATAGCCGTCTGTAGCGCAAGCTAAACAAATGATCTGCTGAATCCCCCTCTCTGCACTTACCTCACTATGTTGGGGGTGTTGGCCTGCATGTCAGATCAATCCTACACCTGTCTAACCACCGGAACATGTTATTGTGCGCTTGTAGATTTTGCATTCTGCCTCGGTGGCATTTGCCATACGGCAGAAGTGTAAAGGAATGAGCGTTGATGATTAGCAGATCAGAGACGGCTGTAGTAGAGAAGCCAGATTTAAACATTACATATAATTTAACAGCTCCATTTCACGTCACACTGTTCATAGAAATAATTAATTATAATTGACCAGTTTCTCTCAATTATTTATCTCAGGAAACAGGTTTCTCCGTAGCCCGGTTCCCGCTATTAAACCCTGATGTGAATATGGTTGTAGGCCCACAGTTATCTACTTTAGCTATCTCCTTTTCTCCATATCCATTTACCAAACGCAACTCACTATGAGAAAAATGTTTCACCACTTAGACTCATAGGCATACAATGTCACCTTTGTCAGCTATTTACCAGATGTAACACACTAATAGAAAAAATGTACACCACTGTGGTCGTGTCTACACTTGACGCTTACATGCGACTTCTGCTATCAGAATACGAAGATCACATTGAAAAGACGGGTCTAGATGCACAAAAGTGTCTTTGTGGTCTGTTTGTGTTCAGGTCTATCTGACCACTTCAGGAGGTGGTCAGGGATACATTGTTTGTGAATTTATTATTTGACCCTGCTGGTCATCTATGAACATTTGAACATCTTGAAGATCGATCTGGCCTTAATGGCCATGTACTCTTATAATCTCCACCAGGCAGAAGAGGACTGGCCACCCCTCAGAGTCTGGTTCCTCTCTAGGTTTCTTCCTAGGTTCCTGCCTTTCTATGGAGTTTTTCCTAGCCACTGTGCTTCTACATCTGCATTGCTTGCTTGCAGTGGGCAGCGTCATCAGCACTCCTCGCACAAGTCTCCTAAAAACTTGTTTATTGGGACTGAACAGCACATTTTCATTATAACGTTGAAGGAAATATGTTCCTAGCGTGTGAGGAACATGTTTGCTGGCCTCATAAATGCTAGCTAATGCTGTATTTAGAAACATGTTTTTTTGATTGGCTAGAGTTAGGCTAACCCGTTTGCAATCTCTTTAGCGTTCCTTGAAAGCTTGCTGGCTAGCTACAGAGGTTAGCTGGCTAGTTAGCTACAGTAGTAAGCTACTGCCATCAGTTGTTGTGTTACTATCATATTTGGCCTATTCCACCATTTGTAGAATGCATTCTGGCATTTGAATATAGAGCGGGAAAAGAGAATTCAGACACACTATCACAAAACACCTGGGCCTGAATAGCTTTAGGCTAGGGAATGATGGATGAAATTATACAAGATCGGCATCTTCAGACATAGACCATGCATCCACATGATGCTTCTGGAATTTCAATTAGCACTTGAGACTGAATCTTGTACTGTACTTGTTCTTGTCTCAACCAATGAAATAGAGACAGAAAGACACCATTTAGTAACACAATTACACTGAACAAAAATATAAACTCAACAGGTAAAGTGTTGGTCCCATGTTTCATGAGCTGAAATAAAATATTCCAGAAATGTTCCATATGCACAAAAAAGCTTATTTCTCTCAAATGTTGTTCACAAATTTGTTTACATCCCTGTTAGTGAGCATTTCTCCTTTGCAAAGATAATCCATCCACCTGATAGGTGTGACATATCAAGAAGCCGATTAAGCAGCATGGTCATTACACAGGTGCACCTTGTGCTGGGAACAATAAAAGGATATTTTAATATGTGCAGTTTTGTCACACAACACAATGCCACAGGTGGCTGAAGTTTTGAGGGAGTGAGCAATTGGCATGGTGACTGCAGGAATGTCCACCAGAGCTGTTCCCAGAGAATTAAAATGTTAATTTCTCTACCATAAGCCACATCATTTTAGAGAATTTGACAGTACGTCCAACTGGCCTCAAAACTGCAGACCAAGTGTAACCACGCCAGCCCAGGACCTCCGCATCCAGCATCGTCTGAGAACAGCCACTCGGACAGCTGATGAAACTGTGGGTTTGAACAACTGAAGAATTTCTGCACAAACTGTCAGAAACTGTGTCAGGGATGCTCATCTGTCAGCTCATCGTCCTCACCAGGGTTTTGACCTGACTACAGTTCGGCGTCGTAACCGACTTCAATGGGAAAATGCTCACCTTCGATGGCCACTGGCACGCTGAAGAAGTGTGCTCTTCACGGATTAATCCCAGTTTCAATTGTACCGAGCAGATGGCAGACAGCGTGTATGGCATCATGTGGGTGAGCGGTTTGCTGATGTCAACGTTGTGAACAGAGTGCCCCATGGTGGTGGTGGGGTTATGATATGGGCAGGCGTATGCTACGGACAGCGAACACAATTGCATTTTATCGATGGAAATTTCAGATACCGCGATGAGATCCTGAGGCCCATTTTCGTGCCATTCATCCACCACCATCACCTCATGTTTCAGCATGATAATACACAGCCCCATGTCACAAGGATCTGTACACAATTCCTGGAAGTTGAAAATGTCCCAGTTCTTCCATGGCCTGCATACTCACCAGACATATCATCCATTGAGCATGTTTTGGATGCTCTGGATCGACGTAGACAACATTGTGTTCCAGTTCCTGCCACTATCTAGCAACTTCACATATCCATTGAAGAGTAGTGGGACAACACTCCACAATCAACAGCCTGATCATCTCTATGTGAAGGAAATGTGTTGCGCTGCATGAGGCAAATGGTCACATCAGATACTGACTGGTTTTCTGATCCACGCCCCTACCTTTTTTTAAGGTGTCTGTGACCAACAGATGCACATCTGTATTCCTAGTCATGTGAAATCCATAGATTAGGGTCTAATGAATTTATTTCAATTGACTGATTTCCTTATATGTAAAATCTTTGAAATTGTTGGATGTTGTGTTCAGTGTATACTGTAGTATCTTGAATAGGCTGAGCCCAGGCTTATATCTCCAGGATGTTTAAGGCCCTTGCCCTTGCATTTTTTTCATAGTTGCAGGCCTTTATCAGCTTGGCATTTAGCTATAAGGGCACATTTGAAATCCAGCAGAGTTGTGCTGAAAACATGTTGCCCGTATGATGTTTTATTTTTCTGTGTTATTCACTAAGTAAAAGGCTTTCTAAGCTTTTTTGTCTTCATTAACAAGAGCACCAGGAACATCCAGGGGAAAACTGTAATCCCTGAGCATATTCAATGTTGTGCTGTGCTAATGGGACAACAGAGAGATGTTCAGTTTTTGACTAAAATTCATTCAGACATCTTAAAAGGACTGCCATGTATACTGTATACCAGTTGTTCCCAACCTTTTTCAGTTACTGTACCACCAACTGAATTTTGCTCTGCCCAGAGTACACCTGAAGTACCCCCTCATGTACATTTTATCAGTAAGCCTATGTTCTCATGAGTCTTCTCATGTACCCCCTGTGGATAGGCCAAGTACCCCCAGGGTCTTAGTATCCCTGGTTGGGAGCCACTGCTGTATTTACCCTATAATAGAGCAGTAGATGTCTATTCCATGTCTTATGTGTTGACCTTCATGTTGCCCCACAGACGTTGTTCCTGTACATCACCAGTATCATGAAGCAAGGCTATGTGGAAGAGGAGAAGAACCAGAGGAACACCATGGCCAACACCAGTAGAGAGAGACCAGAGAAGAGGCTCAATGTCATCTAGGAGCAGCCTACTCTCCAGTCAATGTGTACAGGGCATTCGGAAAGTATTCAGACCCCTTGCCTTTTCCACATTGTGTTACGTTACAGCCTTATTCTACAATGGATTAAATAAATAAAAACATCTCATCAATCTGCACACAATACCCCATAAGGACAAGGCAGAAACAGGTTTAGAACTTTGTGAAAATGTATTTAGTAAAACAGAAATACCTTTACATAAGTATTCAGACCCTTTGCTATGAGACTCGAAATTGAGCTCAGGTGCATCCTGTTTCCATTGATCATCCTTGAGAGGCTTCTACAAATTGAAGTCCACCTGTGGTAAATTCAATTGATTGGACATGATTTGGAAAGACACACACCTGTCTATATAAGTTCCCACAGTTAACAGTGCATATCAGAGCGAAAACCAAGCAATGAGGTCGAAGGAATTGTCCGTAGAGCTCCAAGACAGCGCTGTCCTTAGGTACAGATCTGGGGAAGGGTACTAAAAAAGCTTTAAAGGTCCCCAAGAACACAGTGGCCTCCATCATTCTTTAATGGAAGAAGTTTGGAACCACCAAAACTCTTTGTAGAGCTGACTGCCCGGCCAAACTGAGCAATCTGGGAAGAAGGGCCTTGGTCTGGGAGGTGACCAAGAAACCCGATGGTCACTGTGACAGAGCTCCAGAGTTCCTCTATGGAGATGGGAGAACCTTCCAGAAAGACAACCATCTCTGCAGCACTCCACCAAGCAGGCCTTTCTGGTAGAGTGGCCAGACGGAAGCCACTCCTCAGTAAAAGGCACATGACAGTCTGCTGGAGTTTGCCAAAAGGCACCTAAAGGACTCTCAGACAATGAGAAACAAGATTCTCTGGTCTGACGAAACCAAGATGTGACGCTTGGCATTCAGGGCAAAGAGTTCTGTCTGGAGGAAACCAGGCACCATCCCAACTGTGAAGCATGTTGGTGACAGCATGCTGTGGTTATGTTTTTCAGCGGCAGGGACTGGAGGACTAGCCAGTATCGAGGGAAAGATGAATGGAGCAAAGTACAGAGAGATCCTTGATGAAAACCTGCTCCAGAGTGCGAAGGTTCACCTTCCAACAGGACAACAACCCTAAGCACACAGCCAAGACAACGCAGGAGTGGCTTCGGACAAGTCTCTGAATGTCCTTGAGTGGCCCAGCCAGAGCCTGGACTTTAACCCAATCGAACATCTCTGGAGAGACTTGAAAATAGCTGTGCAGCAACGTTTCCCATCCAAGCTGACAGAGCTTGAGAGGATCTGCGTAGAAGAATGGGAGAAGCTCCCCTAATACAGCTGTACCAAGGTTGTAGTGTCATAACCAAGAACAAGGGTGTAATTGCTGCCAACGGTGCTTCAACAAAGTACTGAGTAAAGGGTCTGAATACTTATGTGAATGTATTCGTTTTTTATTTTTAATAAATTTGCATAACATTCTGTGGGCTATTGTGTGTAGATTGATGAGGGTGGAAAAAACGATTTGAATCCATTTTAAAATAAAGCTGTAAAGTAACAAAATGTGGAAAAAGTCAAGAGGTCTGAATACTTTCCGAATGCACTGTATATGGGTTCATTAAGACTCAAGTAAAGCATAGACCAACACTACCAGGGTCATATTCATTAGGACATCCAATAGAAAACGTTTTGAAATGTTTCGCAATGAAAAATTAAAATTAGTGTTTCCTATTGCAATCTCTGCATATTTCAGTCCGTTTTCCATTTTCTGCCTAATGAATATTACCCAGATGTCTGATAGATGGTGCGTTCAAGACAACTGGGAATTAATAAAAAACAAACTCAGACTGGGAAAATTTGTGACGTCAGTGATCTTCAGGTTGGAGAAGTCAGAGCTGATGATAATTCCGATTCGATGCGTTGGGTGTCTGAGAGATTATAGCCTATGCTCAATAGGCTCTAATTACTTAACCATGAATGTGCACTTTTCAAAATATATCTCCAGTCAACGTTGTTGCTAGCACGTGCACCCAAAATATAGTGTACCCTCATGGTTAACTTGGTTTGAGTTTACGAAAACAGATTTAATACGACCACTAGTGTCATCCCAGATGAGGAATAAAACACTATTTCGGGGCACATGTAGCGTAATCTCACTCACTTTTGTACATCAACTTGGTCCGTACAATTGACCTTATTTTAGCTCCCCAAAAGCGTAATACTTCCAGATCAACTGTAATGTCAATACCATTGTAAAGCACAATTTCTCCCCTTTCCAACAAAATTAATGACATGACCTCCACGCTGCCTGTTTCTGCATGATTCAAGTAGGCAATGAGCCCCGTCGGGTCTTTTTAAAAATTGAGGGTGGGGAAGCGAAACTAATGCGTGATAGTGAGAAGGAGAGGAGATGTGTGTGAAAACTGCTTTTTTTCACTCGATCTGTCCAACTTATCACCTTATCGCCTCTAAAATGTAAATAAAACACTATAAAGAGTTTATATAATGTGTCATTACATACCTATTTGAAGGTTTGTGTCAAATTTGAATCGTGTTTTTAGGGCGGTGCTAAAGTGATCTTCAGAAGTAAACAGCGACTTTGAAAGTAATGATCGCTTACAGTGATGACGCAAAAAATGACTAGGTATCCCCCCCTTACCCCCGTCACTGTCCATTTCTTGTTTTTAAACGATGAGAGAAGTGCTACACCTGGTGGAGAGAGGCTTTAAGACAGAAATAGTTGCTTTATGCGTGCTGTACGTTACGGCATGACACGTCACGATGTAACGGAGGGTCAGTTTTTTCAACTTTTCTCCAATACTATAGAGCCATTACCATGCCGATCAACGCTTGAATAGAAACGTAGTTCACATCCCAGATTTTGAAGTCAACACAGTCGCTACAGTCCCATTAGTTTTCTTTGCAGCCTCGTTTGAATGTCGCGGTTGTGCACATTTGTACGGAATGGGGTGAGTTTACGTTAATGTTTGCCAAAGTACAAAGTAATTACACACGCACTCTACACACACATGGATTTTGTATTGTAGATATGTGATAGTAGAGTAGTGGCCTGAGGGCACACACTTAATGTGTTGTGAAATATGTTATGAAATGTAAATGTCATGTAATATTTGTAATTGTATAGATCTGCCTTAATGTTGCTGCACCCTAGGAAGAGTATGGGATCCTTAATAAATACAAATGACTAGTTGTTACACAGGAGTTAGCTAGTTAAAATGAAGTGTATCTTGAGGAGTAATTACTTGTAATTAATGTTTACTTACACAGTACGTTACCCGTTCTGACAACCTTGCCATAATTTTTTACGTTTCTGGAAGTGCCATCCAAGTCGGACAATAAACACACTAGTGCACCATAGAGTACATTATTTTCTTTAGAACTATAGAGGAGGAAATGTAAAAGTAGTAAACTACTGAAGTAGTACTTAAAGATTTGTATCATTTCAGCCAGTAGTTTTGAAAGTGGAGCTCATGAGCCAAAAAGTGGTTCCCGTTGTTTGTATACTACGTCATCAAATTGTGCCTACGTCATCCATGTCGTATGATATGTTACGTCCTGCAAAAAAATAAATCATAATTTTGTGTTTGTGCAATTCGTACGATATGTCATAAATCCAATTTGTGCTATACTGTATGTTACACATTTGTTGTGCTTATGATCCTGTAGTGCATTTTTAAGTACCCGGTACTTTAGTTTACACCACTGCCGATAGCATCCAAACAACATGTTGCAGCCTGCATAAACATGATCTGCGTTAGCCAACTGAGAACCGATCTCCTCATTGACACAACTCTGCTTACATCTCCAGGTAGTAAGTTAACGTTGGTTGTTTTGTTTACTAGTTTAGCTAGCTGACTAACGCTGTCGCTTCTGGCAAGTACTGAGCTAGCCTAGCTAGCTAGCTAGTTGGCTGATAATGTTAATTATACGTACCTTCGTAATCGGTTAAATAGGACGACATGTAGAATTTAAAGCCCGACTCCAATTAGCTTTTTTGGTACACGGAATCTGATTCCCAGGACCAGGTCAAGCTTTTGTTTTAAATTCATGGAAGCTTATTAGCGCAATGGCAAAAACGGCTTCACAAATGTTTCACATTTAAAAAAAATAAAAAATATGTAATTGCTAAATAATTTTCCTGTGTATTTGACATGTGTATTTGGGTCAAATGCTTTAACTATCTATTAAACATTTTTAAACATATGAATAAACTGTTATGGTTAAAATTGTGAGATTGGTTGAATAATGGTTTATAAATGCACTTAAAATGGTCATAAGACTTATTCTTCATGTAACCTTGCACTGATGAAGAATATTCTCAGTTTTGGATGTCAATCAATCAATCAATCAATTTTATTTTATATAGCCCTTCGTACATCAGATAATATCTCGAAGTGCTGTACAGAAACCCAGCCTAAAATGTGATGACATGCATTCATTCCAATACAAGGAATTAAAGCTTAATGTCTGCCCATCTGCACAACACACTTGAAATAATGATGACCTCAAACGTGTCTCTTTGTAAAAGAACAGGGTCGAGAAGGACAGTGTGCAAAATCCAGACATGATAGATTGGTGTGTAAGACAGGAAGTGTTGTAGACGACACAAAAAGGTCAAGACAGGAGAGAGAGAGAGAAAGTTTTCCATGCCGTTTGTTTAGTTTTGGGGGGGGGGAATACATTAATTCTGCTGGATGATTTAGCATAGGAAGTTAGCTATCTAGCTAGTATTTTCCAGCTACCTAGCAAAGTTCTGGCTAGCTAGTTAGCTAACTGCAAAGCCATATATTGATCTGGCTAACTGTGGTTAGCTAGCAAACGTTAGCTGGTGTTTTTTTAGGCCTACCAACTAGGCTAGCTAGCTAGCTAGTTACCATAGCACATTCTACAGAATAGACTTTCCATGCAATCTGTAGCGTTTTGTTTGTTAGCAAGCTAGCTAGGTTTCTAACATTGACTAGCTAGCTAGCTAAGTTACCTAACCTAAAGCTGGCAAATACACTACATGACCAAAAGTATGTGGATACCTGCTCGTCAAACATCTCATTCCAAAATCATGGGCATTAATAGGGAGTTGGTCCTCACTTTGGTGCCAGAACAGCCTCCACTCTTCTGGGAAGGCTTTCCACTCGATGCTGGAACATTGCTGCGGGGACTTGCTTCCTTCCATTCAGCCACAAGAGCATTAGTGAGGTCCGACACTGATGTTGGGCGATTAGGCCTGGCTCGCAGCCGGCGTTCCGATTCATCCCAAAGGTGTTCAATGGGGTTGAGGTCAGGGCTCTGTGCAGGCTAGTCAAGTTCTTCCACACTGATCTCGACAAAACATTTCTTTATGAACCTCACTTTGTGCACGGGAGAATTGTCATGCTGAAACAGGAAAGGGCCTTCCCCAAACTGTTGCCACAAAGTTGCAAGCACAGAATCGTCAAGAATGTAATTGTATTCTGTAACATTAATTTATACGTCGTACTGACATATGGTGAAGCGTGATTCATCACTCCAGAGAGCTCGGTTCCACTGCTCCAGAGTCCAATGGCGGCAAGCTTTACACCACTCCAGTCCGACGCTTGGCATTGCGCATGGTGATATCAGGCTTGTGTGCGGCTGCTCGGCCATGGAAACCCATTTCATGAAGCTCCCGACGAACAGTTCTTGTGCTGACTTTGCTTCCAGAGGCAGTTCGGAACTCAGTAATGAGTGTTGCAACCGAGGACACATGATTTTTAAGCGAAATGAGCTTCAGCACTATGCTGTTCCGTTCTGTGAGCTTGTGTGGCCTACCACTTCTTGGCTAAGCTGTTGTTGCTCCTAGACGTTTCCACTTCACAATAACAGAGCTTACAGTTAACCTGGGCAGCTGTAGCAGGGCAGAAATTTGATGAACTGACTTGTTGGAAAGGTGAAATCCTATGATGGTGCCATGTTGAAAATCACTTAGCACTTCAGTAAGGTCTTTCTACTGCCAATGTTTGTCTATTGCAAGGCTGTGTGCTCGATTGTATACACCTGTCAGTAACGGGTGTGGCTGAAATAGCCGAATCCACAATTATATATATATTTTTTAACTAGCCACGTCAGTTAAACAAATTCTTATTTACAATGACGGCCTACCAATGATGCTGGGCCAATTGTGCGCCACCCTATGGTCGCTAGCTAGCTGGGCTCACCTCTGAAGCTAGCCACCGTTTACGGTTCGCCTTCATAATAAAAGTCCCCAATTGAAAGTGACACAAATGGAGCACATCCAGCATGTTAACGTTAGTTAGCTACGTGTGTCAAGACACACTATGAGCAACATTAGTTCATTTTCAATTTAGCTAAACCAGGGGTGTCAAACTCATTTCGCATTGTGGGCCACATACGGCCTAGGGAGATGTCAAGTGGGCCGGACCATTAAAATTATACCATACTCTGCTATAAATAACCAAAATATCATGTCTTTCCTTTGTTTTGGTGTAAATAAGCACAAGAACATTAGGAAAATATTGAAATTTAATTAACTATCCTTTTACAAAACATTTCATGAAACACCTCATATTTCCTTAGAAAAATGTGCAATTTACTTTTATCATTCACAAATATGCATTGCAACTGATCCCACTGATTGTACAAAGGCACAAAACTTTAATTGGTACTGAAAAATATAGTAATGCACTTTAAGATTAAATGAGACTTTTAAAGAAATGAATTTTTAAACCACTTACACATACGCATATAAAATCTAAATGTAATCCCTGCGTACACCTTACAAACTAAGGAGAGTGATTTTAAATGTGTAATGAAGAAAGTGTTCGCCTGTCCTGTAAATCTGTAAACTTCATACATGAAACATACATACACATACAATACAGACTGAAAATTTATGGAGTTGTATGAACAGTAGAATTCCATCACACAACTTTTGTTTTGAAGCTGCTGACTAACATTAAAGTGCACATTTTTTAAATCACCACAGTAAGGATTCATCTTCACAGAGCTGTATTCTTTCAATGCAAACAGTATCTAAGGCAGCATTTTAAAGGTGTTAGTCTAGTCTGGACTTGTATTTGTTCCTGAAACTTGGCATCTTTTGGCCTGTACAAGTGCATCAACACCAGGTGTCATGTCCTGACTAGCTGTCACTTTCAGAATGTCATTTAAGTGCTTGTTTGTGAGCCTTGAACGCATTTTTGTTTTATTGATATTCATCACTGAGAAAATTTGTTCACAAAGGTAGGTTGTCCCAAACATGCACAAAATTTTAGCAGCCAGGGCTGTTAATTTGGGGTACCCTGGTAGTAGATACTGATAAAATCTGTCCAGACCTACAGAGGCAAATTTGCCCTTCAAATCTGCATCACACTGCAAATCAATTATCTCTAGCTGAATTTCGACCGGCAGATCAGAAGCTTTAACTGTGAAAGGTGAGCGAAAAACTGAAAATTCTGTCTCAAGTTCACCAAATACCTGAAAACGTTTCTCTAACTCCCGCAGTAGTCCTGCAATTTTGTCTTTGTACCGTTTCATGTCCGCATCAGGTCTGGTCACACACACATCTCTCAGACAGGGGAAATGAGCAGGGTTGCCATTTGCCAGTTGCATCTCCCACAAAGTCAGCTTCAACTTAAATGCATGTATGTTGTCAGAAAACTGTGTGACAACTTTTTTGCGGCCTTGCAACATTTTGTTCAGATTGTTCAAGTGTTCAGTAATATCAACCAAGAATGCAAGGTCCCGTAGCCATTCCTGAGATTGTAATTCCAACACCGGTTTTCCTTTTTTCTCCATGAACTGTCCGATTTCCTCTCGTAGATCAAAGAAATGCCTCAGCACAGCGCCTCGGCTTAACCATCTCACTTCAGTGTGGTATGGCAGGCTGTGGGTAATGTTGCTGTCGCTGAGAAGTTTGTCAAACTGACGATGGTTCAGACCTCTGGACCGGATGAAATTTACAGTGCGAACAACCACCTCCATGACGTGGTCCATTTTCAGCGACCTGCAACACAATGCCTCCTGGTGCAAAATACAGTGAAATGTCCAGAAACGATCTCCTCCATTAAGGGCTTGTACTTTGTCTTTGAACTTTGTCGCGACACCTGCTTTCTTTCCGACCATGGATGGCGCGCCGTCTGTAGCCAGGCTGACAGCGCGGGACCAGTCCACTCCAACTCTGTCCAATGCAGCAACGACAGAGCCGAAAATGTCCTCGGCTGTTGTGGTGTCCATCATTGGCACCAACTCAAGAAACTCTTCAGTAACAGTCAATGTCTCATCAACTCCTCGAATAAATATGGCCAGTTGGGCCACGTCTGTGATGTCAGTGCTCTCGTCAATTGCCACGGAAAATGCAATAAATGACTTGACTCTCTGTTTCAATTGACTGTCTAAATCTGCCGATAGTTCCGAAATCCTCTCTGCTATAGTATTCCTCGTCAGGCTAATATTGGCAAAAGCTTGTCGCTTCTCGGGACATACAAGTTCAGCCGCCTTCATCATGCATCGTTTAACAAAGTCACCGTCGGAATACGGCTTCGATGCTAATGCTATTTCGCTAGCAATTAGGTAGCTGGCTTTTACCGCTGCTTCACTGACTTCTCGGCTCTGGATGAAAGTTGACTGCTGTTTCCTCAGACCCGCCAGCAATTCGTTAATCTTATCTCTTCTCAGTTGTCCTTGCAAGCCGTCATATTTTTCGCTGTGATGAGTCTCGTAGTGGCGTCGAATATTATATTCCTTCAATACCGAAACTTGTTGCAAACACACCAAGCACGAAGGTTTTCCGTGCATCTCTGTAAATAAATAGGACGTGGTCCATTTTTCTTTGAAAATTCTACACTCCTTATCTACTTTTCTCCGTTTGGATAACGACATTTTGGCTAATGAGGGTGTAGCGGAGAGGTAGAGACCAAGGTATTAACAACGTCGTAACAAGCAGCAGATGGCGCATTGATACCGTCTGCTGTTTTCAGTCTGTCTCAGTGATGCGGCTTGTCTTCTACTCTGATGGAAAGAGTGCGCCCCTTAGCGGATAATCCATGAATTGCAGCGAATTAAAAATATTAATTCCATGTCTTTTATGCATTTTTTCCACTTTCAAATTATCCTGCGGGCCTGATCGAACCTCCTTGGGGGCCGGTTCCGGCCCGCGGGCCGTATGTTTGACACCCCTGAGCTAAACACTAAGTAACTTATTAGCGTTAGCACAGATAGAACAATGGTCCAGATGTTTCACCGGAAGTACACTGCTCAAAAAAATAAAGGGAACACTTAAACAACACAATGTAACTCCAAGTCAATCACACTTCTGTGAAATCAAACTGTCCACTTAGGAAGCAACACTGATTGACAATAAATTTCACATGCTGTTGTGCAAATGGAATAGACAAAAGGTGGAAATTATAGGCAATTAGCAAGACACCCCCAAAAAAAGGAGTGATTCTGCAGGTGGTGACCACAGACCACTTCTCAGTTCCTATGCTTCCTGGCTGATGTTTTGGTCACTTTTGAATGCTATCGGTGCTCTCACTCTAGTGGTAGCATGAGACGGAGTCTACAACCCACACAAGTGGCTCAGGTAGTGCAGTTCATCCAGGATGGCACATCAATGCGAGCTGTGGCAAAAAGGTTTGCTGTGTCTGTCAGCGTAGTGTCCAGAGCATGGAGGCGCTACCAGGAGACAGGCCAGTACATCAGGAGACGTGGAGGAGGCCGTAGGAGGGCAACAACCCAGCAGCAGGACCGCTACCTCCGCCTTTGTGCAAGGAGGTGCACTGCCAGAGCCCTGCAAAATGACCTCCAGCAGGCCACAAATGTGCATGTGTCAGCATATGGTCTCACAAGGGGTCTGAGGATCTCATCTCGGAACTGCACTACCTGAGCCACTTGTGTGGGTTGTAGACTCCGTCTCATGCTACCACTAGAGTGAGAGCACCGCCAGCATTCAAAAGTGACCAAAACATCAGCCAGGAAGCATAGGAACTGAGAAGTGGTCTGTGGTCACCACCTGCAGAATCACTCCTTTTTTTGGGGGTGTCTTGCTAATTGCCTATAATTTCCACCTTTTGTCTATTCCATTTGCACAACAGCATGTGAAATTTATTGTCAATCAGTGTTGCTTCCTAAGTGGACAGTTTGATTTCACAGAAGTGTGATTGACTTGGAGTTACATTGTGTTGTTTAAGTGTTCCCTTTATTTTTTTGAGCAGTGTATAAATGTAAAGCATCCGGTTGGAGTTTCCTCTCCTCACCATATGGCAGTGGGAGACGAGTGGCTGGCAGTGGGAGACGAGTGGCTGGCAGTGGGAGAGGAGTGGCTGGCAGTGGGAGAGGAGTGGCTGGCAGTGGGAGAGGAGTGGCTGGCAGTGGGAGAGTATGGAGAAGAGTGGCTGGCAGTGGGAGAAGAGTGGCTGGCAGTGGGAGAGTATGGAGAAGAGTGGCTGGCAGTGGGAGAGGAGTGGCTGGCAGTGGGAGAGTATGGAGAAGAGTGGCTGGCAGTGGGAGAGGAGTGGCTGGCAGTGGGAGAGGAGTGGCTGGCAGTGGGAGAGTATGGAGAAGAGTGGCTGGCAGTGGGAGAAGAGTGGCTGGCAGTGTGAGAAGAGTGGCTGGCAGTGGGAGAGTATGGAGAAGAGTGGCTGGCAGTGGGAGAGGAGTGGCTGGCAGTGGGAGAGTATGGAGAAGAGTGGCTGGCAGTGGGAGAGGAGTGGCTGGCAGTGGGAGAGTATGGAGAAGAATGGCTGGCAGTGGGAGAGTATGAAGAAGAGTGGCTGGCAGTGGGAGAGTATGGAGAAGAATGGCTGGCAGTGGGAGAGTATGAAGAAGAGTGGCTGGCAGTGGGAGAGGAGTGGCTGGCAGTGGGAGAGGAGTGGCTGGCAGTGGGAGAGTATGGAGAAGAGTGGCTGGCAGTGGGAGAGGAGTGGCTGGCAGTGGGAGAGTATGGAGAAGAATGGCTGGCAGTGGGAGAGTATGAAGAAGAGTGGCTGGCAGTGGGAGAGGAGTGGCTGGCAGTGGGAGAGTATGGAGAAGAATGGCTGGCAGTGGGAGAGTATGAAGAAGAGTGGCTGGCAGTGGGAGAGGAGTGGCTGGCAGTGTGAGAGTATGAAGAAGAGTGGCTGGCAGTGGGAGAGGAGTGGCTGGCAGTGGGAGAAGAGTGGCTGGCAGTGGGAGAAGAGTGGCTGGCAGTGGGAGAAGAGTGGCTGGCAGTGGGAGAAGAGTGGCTGGCAGTGGGAGAAGAGTGGCTGGCAGTAGGAGAGTATGGAGAAGAGTGGCTGGCAGTGGGAGAAGAGTGGCTGGCAGTGGGAGAGGAGTGGCTGGCAGTGGGAGAAGAGTGGCTGGCAGTGGGAGAGTGTGGAGAAGAGTGGCTGGCAGTGGGAGAGTATGAAGAAGGGTGGCTGGCAGTGGGAGAAGAGTGGCTGGCAGTGGGAGAAGAGTGGCTGGCAGTGGGAGAAGAGTGGCTGGCAGTGGGAGAAGAGTGGCTGGCAGTGGGAGAAGAGTGGCTGGCAGTGGAAGAGTATGAAGAAGAGTGGCTGGCAGTGGGAGAGTATGGAGAAGAGTGGCTGGCTGGCCACCAAGGCTGGAGAAGAGTGGCTGGCAGTAGGAGAAGAGTGGCTGGCAGTGGGAGAGTATGAAGAAGAGTGGCTGGCAGTGGGAGAGTATGGAGAAGAGTGGCTGGCAGTAGGAGAAGAGTGGCTGGCAGTAGGAGAGGAGTGGCTGGCAGTGGGAGAGGAGTGGCTGGCAGTGGGAGAGTATGAAGAAGAGTGGCTGGCAGTGGGAGAGTATGGAGAAGAGTGGCTGGCAGTGGGAGAAGAGTGGCTGGCAGTGGGAGAGGAGTGGCTGGCAGTGGGAGAGTATGAAGAAGAGTGGCTGGCAGTGGGAGAGTATGGAGAAGAGTGGCTGGCAGTGGGAGAGTATGAAGAAGAGTGGCTGGCAGTGGGAGAAGAGTGGCTGGCAGTGGGAGAGTATGAAGAAGAGTGGCTGGCAGTGGGAGAAGAGTGGCTGGCAGTGGGAGAGTATGGAGAAGAGTGGCTGGCAGTGGGAGAGTATGAAGAAGAGTGGCTGGCAGTGGGAGAAGAGTGGCTGGCAGTGGGAGAGTATGGAGAAGAGTGGCTGGCAATGGGAGAGTACGGAGAAGAGTGGCTGGCAGTGGGAGAGTATGGAGAAGAGTGGCTGGCAATGGGAGAGTACGGAGAAGAGTGGCTGGCAGTAGGAGAGTATGAATAAGAGTGGCTGGCAGTGGGAGAAGAGTGGCTGGCAGTGGGAGAAGAGTGGCTGGCAGTAGGAGAGTATGGAGAAGAGTGGCTGGCAGTGGGAGAAGAGTGGCTGGCAGTGGGAGAGGAGTGGCTGGCAGTGGGAGAAGAGTGGCTGGCAGTGGGAGAGTGTGGAGAAGAGTGGCTGGCAGTGGGAGAGTATGGAGAAGAATGGCTGGCAGTGGGAGAGTATGAAGAAGAGTGGCTGGCAGTGGGAGAGGAGTGGCTGGCAGTGGGAGAGTATGGAGAAGAATGGCTGGCAGTGGGAGAGTATGAAGAAGAGTGGCTGGCAGTGGGAGAGGAGTGGCTGGCAGTGTGAGAGTATGAAGAAGAGTGGCTGGCAGTGGGAGAGGAGTGGCTGGCAGTGGGAGAAGAGTGGCTGGCAGTGGGAGAAGAGTGGCTGGCAGTGGGAGAAGAGTGGCTGGCAGTGGGAGAAGAGTGGCTGGCAGTGGGAGAAGAGTGGCTGGCAGTAGGAGAGTATGGAGAAGAGTGGCTGGCAGTGGGAGAAGAGTGGCTGGCAGTGGGAGAGGAGTGGCTGGCAGTGGGAGAAGAGTGGCTGGCAGTGGGAGAGTGTGGAGAAGAGTGGCTGGCAGTGGGAGAGTATGAAGAAGGGTGGCTGGCAGTGGGAGAAGAGTGGCTGGCAGTGGGAGAAGAGTGGCTGGCAGTGGGAGAAGAGTGGCTGGCAGTGGGAGAAGAGTGGCTGGCAGTGGGAGAAGAGTGGCTGGCAGTGGAAGAGTATGAAGAAGAGTGGCTGGCAGTGGGAGAGTATGGAGAAGAGTGGCTGGCTGGCCACCAAGGCTGGAGAAGAGTGGCTGGCAGTAGGAGAAGAGTGGCTGGCAGTGGGAGAGTATGAAGAAGAGTGGCTGGCAGTGGGAGAGTATGGAGAAGAGTGGCTGGCAGTAGGAGAAGAGTGGCTGGCAGTAGGAGAGGAGTGGCTGGCAGTGGGAGAGGAGTGGCTGGCAGTGGGAGAGGAGTGGCTGGCAGTGGGAGAGTATGAAGAAGAGTGGCTGGCAGTGGGAGAGTATGGAGAAGAGTGGCTGGCAGTGGGAGAAGAGTGGCTGGCAGTGGGAGAGGAGTGGCTGGCAGTGGGAGAGTATGAAGAAGAGTGGCTGGCAGTGGGAGAGTATGGAGAAGAGTGGCTGGCAGTGGGAGAGTATGAAGAAGAGTGGCTGGCAGTGGGAGAAGAGTGGCTGGCAGTGGGAGAGTATGAAGAAGAGTGGCTGGCAGTGGGAGAAGAGTGGCTGGCAGTGGGAGAGTATGGAGAAGAGTGGCTGGCAGTGGGAGAGTATGAAGAAGAGTGGCTGGCAGTGGGAGAAGAGTGGCTGGCAGTGGGAGAGTATGGAGAAGAGTGGCTGGCAATGGGAGAGTACGGAGAAGAGTGGCTGGCAGTGGGAGAGTATGGAGAAGAGTGGCTGGCAATGGGAGAGTACGGAGAAGAGTGGCTGGCAGTAGGAGAGTATGAATAAGAGTGGCTGGCAGTGGGAGAAGAGTGGCTGGCAGTGGGAGAAGAGTGGCTGGCAGTAGGAGAGTATGGAGAAGAGTGGCTGGCAGTGGGAGAAGAGTGGCTGGCAGTGGGAGAGGAGTGGCTGGCAGTGGGAGAAGAGTGGCTGGCAGTGGGAGAGTGTGGAGAAGAGTGGCTGGCAGTGGGAGAGTATGAAGAAGGGTGGCTGGCAGTGGGAGAAGAGTGGCTGGCAGTGGGAGAAGAGGGGCTGGCAGTGGGAGAAGAGTGGCTGGCAGTGGGAGAAGAGTGGCTGGCAGTGGGAGAGTATGAAGAAGTGGCTGGCAGTGGGAGAAGAGTGGCTGGCAATGGGAGAGTATGGAGAAGAGTGGCTGGCTGGCCACCAAGGCTTCGTGCCAGTGGAAACGCCTTTATGCGCAAATATTGATATAATAAACATCATATCGAAGTAAAGTTGGAGTCACGCGGTGATATGTTGTGTGGTCCTCTACGGGAAAGCATATGCAGTTTAGTAGGCTAAAGATTCAATAAATGAACTTCACAGGGTGGTGAAAGTGCAAAGGTGATGAGCTTGATGCTCCTTTCCAAATAAATATCCAGGGTCTTATTCTGGTGACATGATAACCGATGCTTGGCTGACAAATACAAATAATATCGCTCGCTCTTATCCATAATAATCTCATAATGTAGGTAGCCGACCACACTTTATCTGTTGGCTGGAGCGCATGTGCCAAGATCAGAATTGGGCACATTTGCTATATAACAAAACAGTTTTTGTGACAAAACCATCAGAGTTGAAACTAGTTTTGTAACTAGTTTCACAGAATGCACTTTTTTTTTTTTTTTTACACAGTGATTTTGTATTTATTTATGCCATCTGCTTTCATTGTCAGAAATCTTATCCAATTATTTCTGTACCATGGAAAACATTTGACAGGAAAAGCCGCAACACTAGCTCATAAAAAATACAGTTTTATTAGACTTTTTGGCCTTCAATGGCCTTCTTCAGAATAATCCACGCTCACTGTTGTCCAAACCAGTTAGACCTCTTTGCCTAAGCTGTTGATGTTTGTTGTTATCCCTAGTTTTGCTTAGTCTTGTTGTTTATTTTTCAATACACAACATATTCAACATGTATTATATAGTAGTGGTTGTACATCAATTACACCTACTGTAGTAAAACAAAAGCTTGTCCAGTTTTCCAATTGTTGTTTACTGGTTTCACTTCTGTATTTCATCACTAGGTGGAGACATTGACCACAGCACATCACACCCTGAGTGCTACCCTGTATGGTCTAACACTGTCTCATTAGCACCACCAGCTGAATAATTTTTTCTCCCTAATTGTCTTCTTTATGCCCTATATGAACTTGTCCATTCCCTTTTGATTATTCTGAAGAAGACCATTGAAGACTGAAACGTCCATCTTTTAAACTTGCCTAATAAAACGTTTGAAAAATCTATGGTGAGTGAGCGTTGCTCCTTTTCCTGTCCAATGAGGTCTACACATTTTTAGATTGCTCCTTTACTCATGTTGGTTGAGCACCTTCTACTTCTGTACCGTGGAAAACATCGGATGAGAAATGATGTGGAATGTGTTGAAGTGTCAGAGAGAGGCTGAAGTGTGAGGTTGGGGCGGGATGCGTGTTTGCCACATGTTTCAACGCACTTCAATGTGAAAGTGAAACCCGATGATAAATTGTGCGAGTTCATTGAAAGTTTTTAGGCCACATGAAATCTCATTCGATAACACTTGACAATGATTGTAGCTAAGAATGGAACATTGTTTTCCCTGAGAAAATGCAATTATGTTAACTGTCCCAGTTGGAGAGATGATCAGGATTAAGCCCTACATTCAGTCAGATCAAGCATTAATCGGTGTTATGATAATGATTGTTTGTACGGTGGTGGCTAGGGGGATAACAGTTGGGGATAACAGTTGTTAGTTCTCCTAACCTGCTGCGTTAGTTATCCTAACTAAAAGCGATGCAAATGTGCAAATTGTTTTGCTAGACGTCTGGCAAAACAAAACCCATATGCATCTGGTGGACATCCGGCATTTAGCTTTGTTCACAATACCCATAATCACTCCATTAATATGTGCAAGATGTCATGCATTTTTATGTAGACTTCCACTGATAACGCACCGCCCACTTGCGGTTGAAGGCTCCTTTGCGAGACGGACACATTTTTCCTTTACCTGTGATTCCCACGGGGGGACCAGGATGAATATGTATGAACTTTCCAATTTGTAAGTCGCTCTGGATAAGAGCGTCTGCTAAATTACTTAAAATGTAAAAAATGTTTAAAAAAAATGTCTACAGAGTGTCAGGTAACACAGTCTCCTTTAAACATGATGTCTACACTGTCATGACGCTAGCCCTTTCAGTGAATTGGTTAGCAGAGATGTGAACCCCGTCATAAATTCCTTGCAGAGACTCTTGTCTCCCTGACCATGCAGTATGGGAAAGAGAGGGTGACAGTAGAACAAAGGAACTCTCCCGCCAAATTCTACTACATCCCAGAATTTGAGAATTGAACAATATTCCTATTTTGGAGAATGTGAAAACGGTCGGTGGAGAAGCCAGCTACGACCCGGTCCATTTTGTTTCATGTTTGTGACCTCATGAAAGACAATAGAGCCACATTACCCTAACTGTTTATACAGGTTCCTCAGTTATGAGACTTGCATCTAATTATTGTATAAAATGAATGAGTAAAGATTAAAATATTTGCAAAATTATGTAATATGATGTTAACCTTTAAAATTTGAAAATTGTCTTCCCTGTAAAGTTTAACTAAGTCAGTAGCCACGCCCAAGTGAATAGACATTGGTTGAAAATGATGAACCAACCACTTTCTACATTTCTTTAAAAGCCTCCGTGACGAAAAGTCACCTCAGTTCCAAATAACGGGAGGACATGTCCTCCATGCTGAAAAGGGCTAATTTTAACTGTACAGACCAGGAAACGAGAGAACTTGCTCCACACGTGAAATGGTTTGAACTCTGAACTATTGATCACTGAAGAAGTGAGTCCTAGATTTCAGTTAACACGGTCTCCTTTACACGTGATGTCTACACATGGTCAGGTAACAGTCTCCTTTACACGTGATATCTACACAGAATCAGGTAACAGTCTCCTTTACACGTGATGTCTACACAGAATCAGGTAACACATTTTCTCCTTTACACGTGATGTAAACACAGAGTCAGGTTCTGCTGCTCCCCAGCTGTCTGTAGGTGAGGCCTCTTCTCTCTGCATCTGTCTGGGTTCTGCTGCTCCCCAGCTGCCTGTGGATGAGGCCTCTTCTCTCTGCATCTGTCTGGGTTCAGCTGCACCCCAGCTGCCTGTGGATGAGGCCTCTTCTCTCTGCATCTGTCTGGGTTCAGCTGCTCCCCAGCTGCCTGTGGATGAGGCCTCTTCTCTCTGCATCTGTCTGGGTTCTGCTGCTCCCCAGCTGCCTGTGGATGAGGCCTCTTCTCTCTGCATCTGTCTGGGTTCTGTTGCTCCCCAGCTGCCTGTGGATGAGGCCTCTTCTCTCTGCATCTGTCTGGGTTCATCTGCTCCCCAGCTGCCTGTGGATGAGGCCTCTTCTCTCTGCATCTGTCTGGGTTCTGCTGCTCCCCAGCTTCCTGTGGACGAGGCCTCTTCTCTCTGCATCTGTCTGGGTTCAGCTGCTCCCCAGCTTCCTGAGGTTGAATCCATAGATTAGGGCCTAATGAATTTATTTCAATTGACTGATTTCCTCATATGAACTGTAACTCAGTAAAATGTTGCTTTTATATTTTTGTTCAGTATACTTAGCATGTAAGCTAACCTTTCCCATTTTAGCTTCCCCTTCCCATAACGTTAACCCTTTAACCTAACTCCTAAATGTAACCATAACCTTAACCCTAACCCCTAGCCTAGCTAACGTTAGCCATCTAGCTAGAATTCGTAGCATATCATACGTTTTGCAAATTTGTAACATACAGTTGAAGTCGTAAGTTTACATACACTTAGGTTGGAGTCATTAAAACTCATTTTTCAACCACTCCACAAATTTCTTGATAACAAACTAAGTCGGTTAGGACATCTATTTTATGCATGACACATAATTTTTCCAACAATTGTTTACAGACAGATTATTTCACTTAAAATTCACTGTATCACAATTCCAGTGGGTCAGAAGTTTACATACACTAAGTTGACTGTGCCTTTAAACAGCTTGGAAAATTCCAGAAAATGATGTCATGGCTTTAGAAGCTTCTGATAGGCTAATTGACATAATTTGAGTCAATTGGAGGTGTACTTGTGGATGTATTTCAAGGCCTACCTTCAAACTCAGTGCCTCTTTGCTTGACATCATGGGAAAATGAAAATAAATCAGGTAAGACCTCAGAAAATAAATTGTAGATCTCCACAAGTCTGGTTTATCCATGGGAGCAATTTCCAAATGCCTGAAGGTACCACGTTCATCTGTACAAACAATAGTACGCAAGTATAAACACCATGGGACCGCGCAGCCATCATACCGCTCAGGAAGGAGACGCGTTCTATCTCCTAGAGATGAACGTACTTTGGTGCAAAAAGTGCAAATCAATCCCAGAACAACAGCAAAGAACCTTGTGAAGATGCTGGAGGAAACGGGTACAAAAGTATCTATATCCACAGTAAAACGAGTCCTATATTAACATAACCTGAAAGGCTGCTCAGCAAGGAAGAAGCCGCTGCTCCAAAACCAATATAAAAAAGCCAGAATACGGTTTGCAAATGCACATGGGGACAAAGATCGTACTTTTGGAGAAATAACCTCTGGTCTGATAAAACAAAAATAGAACTGTTTGGCCATAATGACCATTGTTATGTTTCCCCCCCCCCTGTCCATCTCCTCCCCCCCCCCCCCTTCTCCCTCTTTTTCCCCCCCTGTCCATCTCCTCTCCCCCCCCCCCCTGTCCATCTCCTCATTGCTATCTCCAACAGTATGGCATAAGTATGACACAAAACACCACAGAACCATTGTTTTCCTCTGTCAGGCCTTGACTGTGATGGAGAGATTTCTGCCAACACGACACCTGGCACAGACACACCTGGTACAGACCTCTTTCAAACATTAGTACCTATATTTTATTTGTCCATTTGTCATAACCTAACCAGTTTAAAATAACTTTGATAAATACACATGTATAAATGCTTATCACAGGTAAAACAGTAATGGAGGACAGACCCAATAGACCCCCCCCCCCCCCCCCCCCCCCCCCCCCCCTTGACTGTGTGACTCCTGTTTGTTTAGTCTTTCTCTCCACAGTGGGAGTGCAGTATCTGTGTTCCTCCCCACATGTCTACGTGCTGCTTCTCCCCAAAACAAATGCCCAAAGCTAGATGAGTGAGAGTCATTCTAATACACGCCCTCCTGCATACTGAGTTATTCTGAAGGAAGTAAGATAGCTGGTCATTTTAGTTAAGTAAATTAGTAGGTTACAAATGAGAATTAATGCTAATAAATGTTCTATAAATCATTAGAAATGCTTATTAATTGTAATGCTTGGAAATCTATTGGTAGTATGAAATCTATTGCTAGTATGAAAACTATTTATAAACGTGTCAAAGTGCTACCTAATGTTTATCCTAATTTGAGAATAATGAGACTTAGTGGGTTGGTGGAACTTTTTACTGCATTTTTACATCTAAACAAGGTCTGCACTAAAAATACCACCTGGTTGATTTGACTGGATTTTGAATATGGACACGTACTCACAAAGTATTCACAAAGTACCTCAGAGTATGAGTGCTGATCTATAATCAGTTTAGCTTTTAAGATCAAAATGAACACAATTACATTAAAGCAGCACTCACTCTGTGAATGAGCCCTGCTTTCAGGTCATGACTCCATGGTTTTGTTTACTTGTATGAGAATTAAGCAATAAGGCCCAAAGGGGGTGTGGTATATGGCCAATATACTACACGTAAAGGCTGTTCTTATGTGCAACGCAACACAGAGTGCCTGGACACACCCTTAGCTGTGGTATATTGGCCATATATCACAAAAAACCTGAGGTGCCGTATTGCTATTATAAACTGGTTACTGTTGTAATTAGAGCAGGAAAAATACATGTTTTGTCGTACCCGTGGTATACGGTCTGATACACCACGGCTGTCAGCCAATCAGCATTCAGGGCTCGAACTATACTAGCTTTTTTAGCTATACTAGCTTTCTTTTAGTTTCTGCTAAATGACTTAAATGTAAATGTAGTTCTACCGACAAAATATAACATCTGAGTTGAATTTGTTACATTACAATTGATTTCACTGTAACATTGACTCACAGGACAGCAGAACACTACCCGGAACGGGACACCCCCTGCCAGCCCAAGAGGTAAGTTTTTTTTGGCAAAACAGCCAGACACACTTGCGTTTGTTGTTGGATATTTTTGTGCAGTAGATGCCGTGTGCCTCCTAGAGAAATGAATGGCGATTCAAAGACCATGGAGGCGCTTAATGGGACATTTCACTCATAAATGAATTTTTAGGTCAGATGTTTTCAGAGCTTGAAACTAGAGTAATGTTAAGATCAGGGATGGAAACTAGTCACCTTTCAGCGAAATTCGCCATTTTTAATTCAATAGTGTTGACCTACGTATTTCATGTAGATCCGATGGGAGGGAGAGGTCTTTGGATCACTACTGGCTGAAAGCAAACGAGTGATGGCAATACTGGCTGTATCCAAGGCTCAGCCAATTGTTCACATAACAGAATGCAGCACCCGACTGAAGAGACAACCAACTTACTAGTTACAGCATCAGCTAGCGCTCTGGAAAGGCAGCTTGTCAGTTACACCAGCGCGTCCCCTGAACGATAACGGAGAGGTAACGTTAGGTGAGAAGCCTGACCATGGAGACGGGAGTGGTGAAGGTTATGAAGCGTACCTCATGAACTGTATTTGGAAAGTTTGAGGTGAGGGAGAAAGTGTGGTGGAACAAGTATTGTTAGCATTGTTAAGTATCTTGCTAGCTGGATTGAATTCTCCATTAGCTAGCCAGTTAGCCAATTTAACTGATCAAATAATTGAGTTTATGGTGTGAAAATTAGCTGGCTAATAAAGTCAGATGGCTGACGTTGATGCGCTAACGTTAGTAACCAAACCAATTCGCTATAGTATTAACTGGTATACGATTCCTTGCCGTTGTTGTGCCTGCAACAGCTCGACTGAACATTTAGTCCACTTTTTATGGAACGTTTTCCAGGTGATATCATCGCCTGGAACTCAAGCCTAACCTCGTCCTGACAGGCAGCGCAGACATAATCATCCAATGCTTCATTCCAAGATGGCATAGCAGTCAGACGTCTTGTCGTTTCCCATGTGTGTATATATATATATATATATGTGTAGCAATTCCAGTGGTGGAAATAAGAGTCAGGTGCAGAGAGCAGGAATCTCTTCAACGAGTGGATTTTATTCCTTAAGGTAATCACCAAACAAACCGGTGACGCCACACTAAACACTGGGCGCGTAAAGAGAAATGTCCAAAGTAAATTGAATTACAAAAAAATCCACTAATACACACCACAAACACGAAACAGAAAAACAAGCCCGCACAAAAGGGAGCGGGCAAACTGGGTTTAAATAACCCCTAATCTAAACACACAACAGGTGAAACAAATTAGACAAACTAAAAGGAAAACAGAAAAGGGGATCGGTGGCAGCTAGTAGACCGGAGACGACGACCGCCGAGCGCCGCCCGAACGGGAAGAGGCACCATCCTCGGCGGGACTCGTAACAGTACCCCCCTCCCAACGCGCGGCTCCCGCAGCGCGCCGACTCCGGCCTCGAGGACGACCCGGAGGGCGAGGAGCAGGGCGCTCCGGATGGAGGCGGTGAAAGTCCCTCAAAAGGGACGGATCCAAGATGTCCCCCACTGGTACCCAGCATCTCTCCTCCGGACCGTACCCCTCCCAGTCCACGAGGTACTGCAGGCCCCTCACCCGGCGTCTTGAGTCCAGAATGGCTCTTATCCTATACGCCGGGGACCCCTCAATGTCGAGAGGGGGAGGAGGGACCTCCGGTACCTCACCTTCCTGCAGGGGACCAGCTACCACCGGCCTGAGGAGAGACACATGAAACGAGGGGTTAATACGATAGTAAGAGGGAAGTTGTAACCTATAACACCTCGTTTATCCTCCTCAGGACTTTAAATGGCCCCACACACTGCGGCCCCAGCTTCCGGCAGGGCAGGCGGAGGGGCAGGTTTCGGGCCGAGAGCCAGACCCTGTCCCCTGGTGCAAACACAGGGGCCTCACTGCGGTGGCGGTCAGCGCTCCTCTTCTGCCGTTCACTGGCCTGCTTGAGAGAGTCCTGGACCGCTCGCCAGGTCTCTCTAGAGCGCTGTACCCATTCCTCCACCGCAGGAGCCTCAGTCTGGCTCTGGTGCCACGGAGCCAGGACCGGCTGGTACCCCAGTACACACTCGAAGGGCGACATGTTCGTAGATGAGTGGCGGAGTGAGTTCTGGGCCAACTCCGCCCACGGGACGTACCTCACCCATTCTCCTGGCCGGTCCTGGCAATACGACCTCAGAAACCTACCCACCTCCTGGTTCACTCTCTCCACCTGCCCATTACTTTCGGGGTGATACCCAGAGGTGAGGCTGACCGAGACCCCCAGACGCTCCATAAACGCCCTCCATACCCGGGACGTGAACTGGGGACCTCGATCAGATACGATATCCTCCGGCACCCCATAATGCCGGAAGACGTGGGTAAATAGAGCCTCCACAGTCTGTAGGGCCGTAGGGAGACCAGGCAATGGGAGGAGACGACAGGACTTAGAGAACCGATCCACAACGACCAAAATGGTAGTGTTCCCCTGAGATGGAGGAAGATCCTTCAAAAAAATCTACTGATAGATGAGACCATGGCCGTTGTGGAACCGGAAGGGGTTGTAACTTCCCCCTTGGTAGGTGCCTAGGAGCCTTACTCTGAGCGCATACCGAGCAGGAGGAGACATAGAGTCTCACGTCCTTAGCCAAGGTGGGCCACCAGTATTTCCCTCTAAGACCACGCACTGTCCTCTCCACCCCCGGATGACCCGAAGCAGGTATTGAGTGAGCCCACCGAATCAATCGATCGCGAACACCAAGCGGTACGTACCTACGGCCAGTCGGACACTGGGACGGCGCAGGTTCTACCCTCAACGCCCGCTCGATGTCCGCGTCCACCTCCCATACCACCGGAGCCACCAGACATGAGGCGGGAAGGATGGGAGTCGGATCGATGGGCCGGTCATCCGTGTCATAGAGACGAGACAGCGCGTCGGCCTTTGTGTTGAGGGAACCTGGTCGGTAAGAGATCGTAAATCTAAAACGAGTAAAGAACATGGCCCACCTCGCCTGACGCGGATTCAATCTCCTCGCCTCTCGGATATACTCCAGATTGCGATGGTCAGTCCAGATGAGAAAAGGGTACTTAGCCCCCTCAAGCCAGTGTCTCCACACCTTCAAGGCTTTTACCATAGCTAGTAACTCCCTGTCCCCCACATCATAGTTCCGCTCCGCCGGACCCAACTTCTTAGAAAAGAAAGCACAGGGACGGAGCTTCGGTGGCGTGCCCGAGCGCTGTGATAGCACGGCTCCAACACCAGCCTCGGACGCATCCACCTCCACTATGAACGCTAATGAAGGGTCCGGATGCGCCAACACGGGAGCCTCAGTGAAACGTGCCTTCAACTGGTTAAAAGCTCCCTCAGCCTCGGCCGACCACTGTAGACGCACCGGCCCTCCCTTTAGCAGTGAGGTAATGGGGGCCGCCACTTGGCCAAAACCCCGGATAAACCTCCGGTAGTAATTGGCAAACCCTAAAAACCGCTGCACCTCCTTTACCGTGGTTGGAGTCGGCCAATTACGCACGGCGTTAACGCGATCACACTCCATAACCACCCCTGAGGTGGAAATGCGATAACCCAGGAAGGAAACGGCTTGTTTGGAAAACACACATTTCTCAGCCTTGACGTATAGGTCATGCTCCAGCAGCCTCCCAAGAACCCTGCGCACCAGGGAAACATGCGCGGCGCGTGTAGCAGAATAGATCAGGATGTCATCAATATACACTACCACACCCTGCCCGTGCATGTCCCTGAGAATCTCATCTACAAAGGATTGGAAAACGGCTGGAGCATTCTTTAACCCATACGGCATGACGAGGTACTCATAGTGGCCTGATGTGGTACTAAACGCTGTTTTCCACTCGTCTCCCTCCCGAATACGCACAAAATTATACGCGCTCCTAAGATCCAGTTTTGTGAAAAAACGTGCTCCGTGGAATGATTCCACCGCCGTAGCGATGAGAGGTAGCGGATAACTAAATCCCACTGTGATTGAATTTAGACCTCGATAATCAATGCACGGACGCAGACCTCCCTCCTTTCTCACAAAAAAGAAACTCGAGGAGACGGGTGACATGGAGGGCCGAATGAACCCCTGTCTCAGAGCTTCCGTGACATATGTCTCTATAGCCAACGTCTCCTCCTGTGACAAGGGGTACACATGACTCCTGGGAAGTGCAGCGTTCACCTGGAGGTTTATCACGCAATCCCACCGTCGATGAGGTGGTAATTTAGTCGCTTTCTTTTTACTAAAAGCGATAGCCAAATCGGCATATTCCGGGGGAATGCGCACAGTGGAAACCTGGTCTGGACTCTCCACCGAGGTGGCACCGATGGAAACTCCCACACACCTACCTGAACACTCCTCTGACCACCCCTGAAGAGCTCCCTGTCTCCAGGAAATGAGGGGATTGTGAATGGCTAGCCAAGGAACCCCCAACACCACTGGAAACCCAGGTGAATCAATAAGGTAGAAACTAATCTGCTCCCTATGATCCCCCTGTGTTACCATGTCCAGCGGAATCGTGGCCTCCCTGATCAGCCCTGACCCTAGTGGTCGGCTATCTAGGGAGTGCACGGGAAAAGGAGGGTCTATCTGCACCAACGGAATACCCAACTTACGAGCTAGACCGCGATCCATAAAACTCCCAGCTGCGCCTGAGTCTACGAGCGCCTTATGCTGGAGAGAAGGGAAAAACGCAGGGAAAAAAATAACCAAAAACATGTGACCGACAGGAAGCTCTGGGTGAGTCTTGTGCCTACTCACCTGGGGTGATCGAGGAGTATTCCGCCTGCCATCTCCACTCCCAGAGGCGCTCCTCCAACACCGGTCTGAAGTGTGTCCTCTCCTGCCACAATAGGTGCAAGAGAAGCCACCTCCTCTGGCCCCCCTAGATGCAGCCCCTCCCAACTCCATCGGGGTTGAAGCGGGAGGACTGGGAGGTGGAACTGACAGGACCCCCTCTGAACGCCCGCGGGCAGCTAGCAGGTTGTCCAGTCGAATAGACATGTCAATTAACTCATCGAGAGAGAGAGCGTAGTGTCTCGACAAGCTAGCTCCCGACGGACGTCCTCCCGAAGGCTACATCGATAATGGTCCATCAGGGCCCTGTCATTCCACCCCGCGCCAGCAGCCAAGGTCCGGAACTCCAAAGCGAAGTCTTGCGCACTCCTCGTCTCCTGTCTGAGGTGGAGCAGTCTCTCACCCACCGCTCGGCCCTCCTGAGGGTGGTCAAATACGGCCCGAAAGCGGCGAGTGAACTCTGGGTAGTTGTCTCGAACCGAGTCTGGGCCGTTCCAGACCGCATTAGCCCATTCCAGGGCTCTACCCGTCAGACAGGAGATGAGGAGGCTAACACTCTCCTCTCCAGAGGGAGTTGGACGAACAGTGGCCAAATAGAGCTCCAACTGGAGCAAAAACCCCTGGCACCCAGCCACCGCTCCATCGTACTCCCTTGGGAGCGCAAGACGCAATGCACCCGAACCTGATGCTGACGTTGATGGAGAAGGTTGCGCCGTCTGGGAAGGAGCTGGGGTTGTAGTCGGGATACCACTCCTCTCCCATCGTTCCATCCTCTCCATCATCATGTCCATTGCCGTCCCTATCCGATGGAGAACGGTGGTGTGATGATGGACACGCTCCTCTATCGATGGGAGAGAAGTGGTTGCTGCTTCTGCTGACTCCATTATTATGGTGCGGGCTTCTGTAGCAATTCCAGTGGTGGAAATAAGAGTCAGGTGCAGAGAGCAGGAATCTCTTCAACGAGTGGATTTTATTCCTTAAGGTAATCACCAAACAAACCGGTGACGCCACACTAAACACTGGGCGCGTAAAGAGAAATGTCCAAAGTAAATTGAATTACAAAAAAATCCACTAATACACACCACAAACACGAAACAGAAAAACAAGCCCGCACAAAAGGGAGCGGGCAAACTGGGTTTAAATAACCCCTAATCTAAACGCACAACAGGTGAAACAAATTAGACAAACTAAAAGGAAAACAGAAAAGGGGATCGGTGGCAGCTAGTAGACCGGAGACGACGACCGCCGAGCGCCGCCCGAACGGGAAGAGGCACCATCCTCGGCGGGACTCGTAACAATATATATATATATACACACACACATTTACATATTTTCTTCGCATATCTTTTTATACATATTTTTTTCTTCTTAAAAACTCAACTTCAAAAGACTCTCCTGCAACCCGCCTCACCAATAAAAAATAAAAAATAGTATTATTCACCTCAAATCTGAAATTCACAACAGAAGCTAGCCAGAAGCTAGCCAGAATGTTAGTATTCAGCTAACCACGGTTGGCGGTCATCGGCGTTCCTTTAGCTCGAAAAGCTATCGGCAGTTTTGTACAACGCGACTCAGACCAGAGTATACCAGACCTATTTTCTCTCCATATCCCCGGATTTCTACCGCAAGCTCTGGACATTTACACCTGGATCTTGCAGCTAGCTAGCTGCTATCCGAGTGACTATCGGCTTACGTCGGTCCCGGAGCATACATAAATTATTCCGGAGTTAGCCAGCTGAAGCGTTCCATCAGCCACTCCTGGGCTACAATCACCTATCCGGACCCGTTTTACTGCCGATGCGGAGCCCCACCGGGCCTTCACGACTGGTCTACCAACGTTATCTGCCCGAGGGAGTTATCCAACTGGCCCCTCCGTCGCGACGTAACCTGAACGCCCATCTGCGGCCCGCTAATCGTTAGCTATCTTATCGGCTGCTATCTGAATAGGTCTATCGGACAATTTTCTTGGGTCACTATAACTATATCTATTTTGCCAATTGGATTGGTACCCTCTACCACACGGAAACCCACTAATTTACCGACGGAAACGCACGAGGTGGCTAAAAACAGACCTCCATCCTCTGCCAGCTTGCTACCGATGGCCCGGCTGGCTGTCTGAATCGCCGTGACCCCAACCAACCTCACTACTCACTGGACCCTTATGATCACTCGGCTAAGCATGCCTCTCATTAATGTCAATATGCCTTGTCCATTGCTGTTCTGGTTAGTGTTTATTGGCTTATTTCACTGTAGAGCCTCTAGCCCTCCTCATTATACCTTATCCAACATTTCAGTTCCACCACCCACACATGCGATGACATCACCTGGTTTCAATTATGTTTCTAGAGACAATATCTCTCTCATCATCACTCAATGCCTAGGTTTACCTCCACTGTATTCACATCCTACCATACCTTAGTCTGTACATTATACCTTGAAGCTATTTTATCGCCCCCAGAAACCTGCTCCTTTTACTCTCTGTTCCAGATGTCCTAGACGACCAATTCTCATAGCTTTTAGCCGTACCCTTATCCTACTCCTCTGGTGATGTAGAGGTGAATTCAGGCCCTGCAGTGCCTAGCTACACTCCTATTCCCCAGGCGCTCTCTTTTGATGACTTCTGTAACCTTGGTTTCATGCATGTTAACATTAGAAGCCTCCTCCCTAAGTTTGTTTTATTCACTGCTTTAGCACACTCTGCCAACCCGGATGTCCTAGCCATGTCTGAATACTGGCTTAGGAAGACCACCAATAACTCTGAAATCTCCATCCCTAACTACAACATTTTCAGACAAGATAGAACGGCCAAAGGGGGCGGTGTTGCAATCTACTGCAGAGATGGCCTGCAGATGGCCTGCAGAGTTCTATCCTACTATCCAGGTCTGTAACCAAACAATTTGAACTTCTACTTTTCAAAATCCACCTCTCTAAATACAAGTCTCTCATCGTTGCCGCCTGCTATAGACCACCCTCTGCCCCCAGCTGTGTTCTGGACACCATATGAGAACAGATTGCCCCCATCTATCTTCAGAGCTCGTGCTGCTAGGTGACCTAAACTGGGACATGCTTAACACCCCAGCCATCCTACAATCTAAGCTTGATGCCCTCAATCTCACAAAAAATTATCAATGAACCTACCAGGTACCACCCCAAAGCCGTAAACACGGGCACCCTCATAGATATCATCCTAACCAACTTGCCCTCTAAATACACCTCTGCTGTTTTCAACCAAGATCTCAGCGATCACTGCCTTATTGCCTGCATCCGTAATGGGTCAGCGGTCAAACGACCTCCACTCATCACTATCAAACGCTCCCTGAAACACTTCAGCGAGCAGCACTTTCTAATCAAACTGGCACGGGTATCCTGGAAGGATATTGTCCTCATCCCGTCAGTAGAGGATGCCTGGTTATTTTTTTTTTTAAATGCCTTCCTCACCATCTTAAATAAGCATGCCCCATTCAAGAAATTTTGAACCAGGAACAGATATAGCCCTTGGTTCTCTCCAGGCCTGACTGCCCTTAACCAACACAAAAACATCCTATGGCGTTCTGCATTAGCATCGAACAGCCCCCATGATATGCAACACAGGCAGTTAGAAAAGCCAAGGCTAGCTTTTTCAAGCAGAAATTTGCTTCCTGCAACACAAACTCAAAAAAGTTCTGGGACACTGTAAAGTCCATGGAGAATAAGAACACCTCCTCCCAGCTGCCCACTGCACTGAGGATAGGAAACTGTGTCACCACCGATAATTCCACTATAATTGAGAATTTCAATAAGCATTTTTCTACGGCTGGCCATGCTTTCCACCTGGCTACCCCTACCCCGGTCAACAGCACTGCACCCTCCACAGCAACTCGCCCAAGCCTTCCACATTTCTCTTTCTCCTAAATCCAGTCAGCTGATGTTCTGAAAGAGCTGAAAAATCTGGACCCCTACAAATCAGCCGGGCTAGACAATCTGGACCCTTTCTTTCTAAAATGATCTGCTGAAATTGTTGCAACCCCTATTTACTAGCCTGTTCAATCTCTCTTTTGTGTCGTCTGAGATTCCCAAAGATTGGAAAGCAGCTGCGGTTATCCCCCTCTTCAAAGGGGGGGACACTCTTGACCCAAACTGCTACAGACCTATATCTATCCTACCCTGCCTTTCTAAGGTCTTTGAAAGCCAAGTCAACAAACAGATTACCGACCATTTCGAATCCCACCGCACCTTCTCCGCTATACAATCTGGTTTCAGAGCTGGTCATGGGTGCACCTCAGCCACGCTCAAGGTCCTAAATTATATCTTAACCGCCATCGATAAGAAACAATACTGTGCAGCTGTATTCATTGACCTGGCCAAGGCTTTCGACTCTGTCAGTCACCACATCCTCATCGGCAGACTCGATAGCCTTGGTTTCTCAAATGATTGCCTCGCCTGGTTCACCAACTACTTCTCCGACCGAGTTCAGTGAGTCAAATCGGAGGGCCTATTGTTCGGGCCTCTGGCAATCTCTACGGGGGTGCCACAGGGTTCAATTCTTGGGCCAACTCTCTTCTCTGTATACATCAATGATGTCGCTCTTGCTGCTGGTGAATCTCTGATCCACCTCTACGCAGACGACCTCATTCTGTACACATCTGGCCCTTCTTTGGACACTGTTTTAACAACCCTCCAGACGAGCCTCAATGCCATACAACTCTCCTTCTGTGGCCTCCAATTGCTCTTAAATACAAGTAAAACTAAATGCATGCTCTTCAACCGATCGCTGCCTGCACCTGCCCGCCCGTCCAGCATCACTACTCTGAACGGTTCTGACTTAGAATATGTGGACAGCTACAAATACCTAGGTGTCTGGTTAGACTGTGAACTCTCCTTCCAGACTCACATCAAACATCTCCAATCCAAAGTTAACTCTAGAATCGGCTTCCTATTTCGCAACAAAGCATCCTTCACTTATGCTGCCAAACATACCCTCGTAAAACTGACCATCCTACCGATCCTCGACTTCGGCGATGTCATTTACAAAATAGCCTCCAACACCCTACTCAACAAATTGGATGCAGTCTATTACAGTGCCATCCGTTTTGTCACCAAAGCCCAATATTCCACCCACTACTGCGACCTGTACGCTCTCGTTGGCTGGCCCTCGCTTCATACTCGTCGCCAAACCCACTGTCTCCAGGTCATCTACAAGACCCTGCTGGGTAAAGTTCCCCCCTTATCTCAGCTCACTGGTCACGATAACAGCACCCACCTGTAGCACGCGCTTCAGCAGATACATCTCTCTGGTCACCCCCAAAGCCAATTCCTACTTTGGCCGCCTCTCCTTCCAGTTCTCTGCTGCCAATGACTGGAACGAACTACAAAAATCTCTGAAACTGGAAACACTTATCTCCCTCACTAGCTTTAAACACCAGCTGTCAGAGCAGCTCACAGATTACTGCACCTGTAACGAACCTCTACTTCCTCCTCCTCCTCGGATGAGGAGAGGAGAGAAGGATCGGTGGACCAATACGCAGCGAGGTATGTTGACATAATGAATTTATTGAAAAAAACGAAGACTGACACGAACTATACTTGACTTATACAAAATAACAAACAAACAATGTAGACAGACCTGATCATGGAACTTACATAAAACACGCAGAACCCACGAACAGGCAAAACGAACGAGACAGTACCGTGTGGTGCAATAAACACAGACACAGCGACAACCACCCACACCAAACAATGTGAAACAACCTCCCTATGTATGTCTCTCAATCAGAGGAAAATGAAAACACCTGTCTCTGATTGAGAGCCATACAAGGTCAATTAACCCTGACACTTAACAAGGAACAAACACAGAGAATGCCCAACCAGCTCACGTCCTGACCAACAAAACAAAGCTATACAAAAGGAAAACAAGGTCAGGAACGTGACAGCACCTGTACATAGCCCATCTATAATTTAGTCCAAACTACCTCTTCCCCTACTGTATTTATTTATTTATTTTGCTCCTTTGCACCCCATTATTTCTATCTCTACTTTGCACATTCTTCCACTGCAAATCTACCATTCCAGTGTTTTACTTGCTATATTGTATTTACTTCGCCACCATGGCCTTTTTTTGCCTTTACCTCCCTTATCTCACCTCATTTGCTCACATTGTATATAGACTTATTGTTCTACTGTATTATTGACTGTATGTTTGTTTTACTCCATGTGTTGTTGTATTGTATACTCTCATGCTGACTTTGAAGGCAAAGACCCCACAAGAAGTAACATCTTGTTGGCATGAGTGAGGAAGGGCACCACACGCCCATCTGGAGATATTACACCCCTTCTCTCTCTGGAATGATATGAACACATATGTTAATAAAAGTACAGCATTTTGAAACACTTTATTTATTACAATAGAGATTAAGAACAGTATAGCATTTCAAAGACTTTATTGATTCCATTGTAATCTATTTTATTAAAAGCAGTTTTTACCTTGTCACTCCCTGGCATCTTTTGATCTTTCTGGATCTTTCCCACATTGGGTTGAGGAACAGAGCCTTACTGGGTCGAGGAACAGAGCCTTACTGCCCCACTGGGTCGAGGAACAGAGCCTTACTGCCCCACTGGGTCGAGGAACAGAGCTTTACTGCCCCATTGGGTCGAGGAACAGAGCCTTACTTCCCCACTGGGTCGAGGAACATAGCCTTACTGCCCCACTGGGTCGAGGAACAGAGCCTTTCTGCCCCATTGGGTCGAGGAACAGAGCCTTACTGCCCCATTGGGTCGAGGAACAGAGCCTTACTGGGTCGAGGAACAGAGCCTTACTGCCCCATTGGGTCGAGGAACAGAGCCTTACTGCCCCACTGGGTCGAGGAACAGAGCCTTACTGCCCCATTGGGTCGAGGAACAGAGCCTGACTGCCCCATTGGGTTGAGGAACAGAGCCTTACTGCCCCACTGGGTCGAGGAACAGAGCCTTACTGGGTCGAGGAACAGAGCTTTACTGGGTCGAGGAACAGAGCCTTACTGCCCCATTGGGTCGAGGAACAGAGCCTTACTGGGTCGAGGAACAGAGCCTTACTGGGTCGAGGAACAGAGCCTTATTGCCCCATTGGGTTGAGGAACAGAGCCTTACTGGGTCGAGGAACAGAGCCTTACTGCCCCATTGGGTTGAGGAACAGAGCCTTACTGGGTCGAGGAACAGAGCCTTACTGCCCCATTGGGTCGAGGAACAGAGCCTTACTGCCCCACTGGGTCGAGGAACAGAGCCTTACTGGGTCGAGGAACAGAGCCTTACTGCCCCATTGGGTCGAGGAACAGAGCCTTACTGCCCCACTGGGTCGAGGAACAGAGCCTTACTGCCCCACTGGGTTGATGAACAGAGCCTTACTGCCCCATTGGGTCGAGGAACAGAGCCTTACTGGGTCGAGGAACAGAGCCTTACTGGGTCGAGGAACAGAGCCTTACTTCCCCACTGGGTCGAGGAACATAGCCTTACTGCCCCACTGGGTCGAGGAACAGAGCCTTACTGCCCCATTGGGTCGAGGAAACAGAGCCTTACTGCCCCATTGGGTCGAGGAACAGAGCCTTACTGGGTCGAGGAACAGAGCCTTACTGCCCCACTGGGTCGAGGAACAGAGCCTTACTGCCCCATTGGGTCGAGGAACAGAGCCTTACTGGGTCGAGGAACAGAGCCTTACTGGGTCGAGGAACAGAGCCTTACTGCCCCATTGGGTCGAGGAACAGAGCCTTACTGGGTCGAGGAACAGAGCCTTACTGCCCCATTGGGTCGAGGAACAGAGCCTTACTGGGTCGAGGAACAGAGCCTTACTGCCCCACTGGGTCGAGGAACAGAGCCTTACTGGGTCGAGGAACAGAGCCTTACTGGGTCGAGGAACAGAGCCTTACTGCCCCATTGGGTCGAGGAACAGAGCCTTACTGGGTCGAGGAACAGAGCGTTACTGCCCCACTGGGTCGAGGAACAGAGCCTTACTGGGTCGAGGAACAGAGCCTTACTGCCCCATTGGGCCGAGGAACAGAGCCTTACTGGGTCGAGGAACAGAGCCTTACTGCCCCACTGGGTCGAGGAACAGAGCCTTACTGGGTCGAGGAACAGAGCCTTACTGCCCCATTGGGTCGAGGAACAGAGCCTTACTGGGTCGAGGAACAGAGCCTTACTGGGTCGAGGAACAGAGCCTTACTGGGTCGAGGAACAGAGCCTTACTGGGTCGAGGAACAGAGCCTTACTGGGTCGAGGAACAGAGCCTTACTGCCCCATTGGGTCGAGGAACAGAGCCTTACTGCCCCACTGGGTCGAGGAACAGAGCCTTACTGCCCCATTGGGTCGAGGAACAGAGCCTTACTGGGTCGAGGAACAGAGCCTTACTGCCCCATTGGGTCGAGGAACAGAGCCTTACTGCCCCATTGGGTTGAGGAACAGAGCCTTACTGGGTCGAGGAACAGAGCCTTACTGCCCCACTGGGTCGAGGAACAGAGCCTTACTGCCCCACTGGGTCGAGGAACAGAGCTTTACTGCCCCATTGGGTCGAGGAACAGAGCCTTACTTCCCCACTGGGTCGAGGAACATAGCCTTACTGCCCCACTGGGTCGAGGAACAGAGCCTTTCTGCCCCATTGGGTCGAGGAACAGAGCCTTACTGCCCCATTGGGTCGAGGAACAGAGCCTTACTGGGTCGAGGAACAGAGCCTTACTGGGTCGAGGAACAGAGCCTTACTGCCCCACTGGGTCGAGGAACAGAGCCTTACTGCCCCACTGGGTCGAGGAACAGAGCCTTACTGCCCCATTGGGTCGAGGAACAGAGCCTTACTGCCCCACTGGGTCGAGGAACAGAGCCTTACTGGGTCGAGGAACAGAGCTTTACTGGGTCGAGGAACAGAGCCTTACTGCCCCATTGGGTCGAGGAACAGAGCCTTACTGGGTCGAGGAACAGAGCCTTACTGGGTCGAGGAACAGAGCCTTATTGCCCCATTGGGTTGAGGAACAGAGCCTTACTGGGTCGAGGAACAGAGCCTTACTGCCCCATTGGGTTGAGGAACAGAGCCTTACTGGGTCGAGGAACAGAGCCTTACTGCCCCATTGGGTCGAGGAACAGAGCCTTACTGCCCCACTGGGTCGAGGAACAGAGCCTTACTGGGTCGAGGAACAGAGCCTTACTGCCCCATTGGGTCGAGGAACAGAGCCTTACTGCCCCACTGGGTCGAGGAACAGAGCCTTACTGCCCCACTGGGTTGATGAACAGAGCCTTACTGCCCCATTGGGTCGAGGAACAGAGCCTTACTGGGTCGAGGAACAGAGCCTTACTGGGTCGAGGAACAGAGCCTTACTTCCCCACTGGGTCGAGGAACATAGCCTTACTGCCCCACTGGGTCGAGGAACAGAGCCTTACTGCCCCATTGGGTCGAGGAACAGAGCCTTACTGCCCCATTGGGTCGAGGAACAGAGCCTTACTGGGTCGAGGAACAGAGCCTTACTGCCCCACTGGGTCGAGGAACAGAGCCTTACTGCCCCATTGGGTCGAGGAACAGAGCCTTACTGGGTCGAGGAACAGAGCCTTACTGGGTCGAGGAACAGAGCCTTACTGCCCCATTGGGTCGAGGAACAGAGCCTTACTGGGTCGAGGAACAGAGCCTTACTGCCCCATTGGGTCGAGGAACAGAGCCTTACTGGGTCGAGGAACAGAGCCTTACTGCCCCACTGGGTCGAGGAACAGAGCCTTACTGGGTCGAGGAACAGAGCCTTACTGGGTCGAGGAACAGAGCCTTACTGCCCCATTGGGTCGAGGAACAGAGCCTTACTGGGTCGAGGAACAGAGCGTTACTGCCCCACTGGGTCGAGGAACAGAGCCTTACTGGGTCGAGGAACAGAGCCTTACTGCCCCATTGGGTCGAGGAACAGAGCCTTACTGGGTCGAGGAACAGAGCCTTACTGCCCCACTGGGTCGAGGAACAGAGCCTTACTGGGTCGAGGAACAGAGCCTTACTGCCCCATTGGGTCGAGGAACAGAGCCTTACTGGGTCGAGGAACAGAGCCTTACTGGGTCGAGGAACAGAGCCTTACTGGGTCGAGGAACAGAGCCTTACTGGGTCGAGGAACAGAGCCTTACTGGGTCGAGGAACAGAGCCTTACTGCCCCATTGGGTCGAGGAACAGAGCCTTACTGCCCCACTGGGTCGAGGAACAGAGCCTTACTGCCCCATTGGGTCGAGGAACAGAGCCTTACTGGGTCGAGGAACAGAGCCTTACTGCCCCATTGGGTCGAGGAACAGAGCCTTACTGCCCCATTGGGTTGAGGAACAGAGCCTTACTGGGTCGAGGAACAGAGCCTTACTGCCCCACTGGGTCGAGGAACAGAGCCTTACTGCCCCACTGGGTCGAGGAACAGAGCCTTACTGCCCCATTGGGTCGAGGAACAGAGCCTTACTGCCCCATTGGGTCGAGGAACAGACCCTTACTGCCCCATTGGGTCGAGGAACAGAGCCTTACTGGGTCGAGGAACAGAGCCTTACTGGGTCGAGGAACAGAGCCTTACTGGGTCGAGGAACAGAGCCTTACTGGGTCGAGGAACAGAGCCTTTCTGCCCCATTGGGTCGAGGAACAGAGGCTTACTGGGTCGAGGAACAGAGCCTTACTGCCCCACTGGGTCGAGGAACAGAGCCTTACTGCCCCACTGGGTTGAGGAACAGAGCCTTACTGCCCCACTGGGTCGAGGAACAGAGCCTTACTGCCCCACTGGGTCGAGGAACAGAGCCTTACTGCCCCACTGGGTCGAGGAACAGAGCCTTACTGCCCCATTGGGTCGAGGAACAGAGCCTTACTGCCCCATTGGGTCGAGGAACAGAGCCTTACTGCCCCACTGGGTTGAGGAACAGAGCCTTACTGCCCCACTGGGTCGAGGAACAGAGCCTTACTGCCCCATTGGGTCGAGGAACAGAGCCTTACTGCCCCATTGGGTTGAGGAACAGAGCCTTACTGCCCCACTGGGTCGAGGAACAGAGCCTTACTGGGTCGAGGAACAGAGCCTTACTGGGTCGAGGAACAGAGCCTTACTGCCCCATTGGGTCGAGGAACAGAGCCTTACTGGGTCGAGGAACAGAGCCTTACTGGGTCGAGGAACAGAGCCTTACTGCCCCACTGGGTCGAGGAACAGAGCCTTACTGCCCAATTGGGTCGAGGAACAGAGCCTTACTGGGTCGAGGAACAGAGCGTTACTGCCCCACTGGGTCGAGGAACAGAGCCTTACTGGGTCGAGGAACAGAGCCTTACTGGGTCGAGGAACAGAGCCTTACTGCCCCACTGGGTCGAGGAACAGAGCCTTACTGGGTCGAGGAACAGAGCCTTACTGCCCCATTGGGTCGAGGAACAGAGCCTTACTGGGTCGAGGAACAGAGCCTTACTGCCCCACTGGGTTGAGGAACAGAGCCTTACTGGGTCGAGGAACAGAGCCTTACTGCCCCATTGGGTCGAGGAACAGAGCCTTACTGGGTCGAGGAACAGAGCCTTACTGGGTCGAGGAACAGAGCCTTACTGGGTCGAGGAACAGAGCCTTACTGCCCCACTGGGTCGAGGAACAGAGCCTTACTGCCCCATTGGGTCGAGGAACAGAGCCTTACTGGGTCGAGGAACAGAGCCTTACTGCCCCACTGGGTCGAGGAACAGAGCCTTACTGCCCCATTGGGTCGAGGAACAGAGCCTTACTGCCCCACTGGGTCGAGGAACAGAGCCTTACTGGGTCAAGGAACAGAGCCTTACTGGGTCGAGGAACAGATTCTTACTGCCCCATTGGGTCGAGGAACAGAGCCTTACTGCCCCACTGGGTTGAGGAACAGAGCCTTACTGGGTCGAGGAACAGAGCCTTACTGCCCCATTGGGTCGAGGAACAGAGCCTTACTGTGTCGAGGAACAGAGCCTTACTGGGTCGAGGAACCGAGCCTTACTGGGTCGAGGAACAGAGCCTTACTGCCCCACTGGGTCGAGGAACAGAGCCTTACTGCCCCATTGGGTCGAGGAACAGAGCCTTACTGGGTCGAGGAACAGAGCCTTACTGCCCCACTGGGTCGAGGAACAGAGCCTTACTGCCCCATTGGGTCGAGGAACAGAGCCTTACTGCCCCACTGGGTCGAGGAACAGAGCCTTACTGGGTCGAGGAACAGAGCCTTACTGCCCCATTGGGTCGAGGAACAGAGCCTTACTGCCCCACTGGGTCGAGGAACAGAGCCTTACTGCCCCACTGGGTTGAGGAACAGAGCCTTACTGGGTCGAGGAACAGAGCCTTACTGGGTCGAGGAACAGAGCCTTACTGGGTCGAGGAACAGAGCCTTACTGGGTCGAGGAACAGAGCCTTACTGGGTCGAGGAACAGAGCCTCACTGGGTCGAGGAACAGAGCCTTACTGGGTCGAGGAACAGAGCCTCACTGGGTCGAGGAACAGAGCCTTACTGGGTCGAGGAACAGAGCCTTACTGCCCCACTGGGTCGAGGAACAGAGCCTTACTGGGTCGAGGAACAGAGCCTTACTGGGTCGAGGAACAGAGCCTTACTGCCCCATTGGGTCGAGGAACAGAGCCTTACTGGGTCGAGGAACAGAGCCTTACTGGGTCGAGGAACAGAGCCTTACTGCCCCATTGGGTCGAGGAACAGAGCCTTACTGGGTCGAGGAACAGAGCCTTACTGGGTCGAGGAACAGAGCCCTCTTTTGGGATGGCAGCATAACCATTCAAGTTTAGACAGACATACACACACAAATACACACATGGCACACACACATTTTACACACGTATGTGTTCATATGTATATTCTGTATGTATTACTCAGTTCTTAGTACTGCCTTAGCGGCTCGTACCGTCACAGTCCAGTGGTTGTGTTCATTGATGATGCCAATAATGTACTTACTTGTGCATCATTGGATCAATCTGAAATTTAAAAGAGCAAGGATACAGTTGCTTGAGTTCAAAATATGTCAAATATAATATTATGAGAATAATCCAACCAACCAACGATTTCTTGCTCCCCTAAATGGCAGTAATTTCAAAGGTGTCAATGTAGAAAGCTTGCTCAGTTGACTGCCTGTTAAAATTCCGCACCAGAGGGAACATGTAGGCATTGATGGTCTGACACAAAAAAAGAAAGACAATGAAGGTAAATCTGTTACATGGAAACACAGCAATTTAGGTTTTCCTTATAAATACACAGATTACTCACACACATACAGTGTTTACATATACTGTATGTGCAACACAGTCTTACCTCACTTTCCAGCTCCATATTTGGACCAGTTCTGTGGAGATCCTGATAAAAGATTTGACGATTCTAGACAACAGCACATATACATCTTTCCCTCCCCAAGCCTCTGCAACACCTGGAAAAATGTACCTGTAAGTGTACTGAGATATATATACATGGATCAACCTGACAAGATTACATACATAACATTGTTTATATCAGTAACTGCTGTTGGTGTGGTGACTGTGGAGGTGGAGGATGCTGGTGAGGTGGAGGATGCTGGTGTGGTGGAGGATGCTGGTGTAGTGGAGGTGGATGCTGGTGTGGTGACTGTGGTGGATGCTGGTGTGGTGACTGTGGAGGACGCTGGTGTGGTGGAGGGGGAGGATTCTGGTGTGGAGGTGGAGGATGCTGGTGTGGTGGAGGTGGAGGACGCTGGTGTGGTGGAGGGGGAGGATTCTGGTGTGGAGGTGGAGGATGCTGGTGTGGTGGAGGTGGAGGACGCTGGTGTGGTGGCTGTGGAGGTGGAGGACGCTGGTGTGGTGGAGGTGGAGGACGCTGGTGTGGTGGCTGTGGAGGTGGAGGACGCTGGTGTGGTGGAGGTGGAGGACGCTGGTGTGGTGGAGGTGGAGGACGCTGGTGTGGTGGAGGTGGAGGACGCTGGTGTGGTGGCTGTGGAGGACGCTGGTGTGGTGGCTGTGGAGGATGCTGGTGTGGTGGAGGTGGAGGACGCTGGTGTGGTGGCTGTGGAGGTGGAGGACGCTGGTGTGGTGGAGGTGGAGGACGCTGGTGTGGTGGCTGTGGAGGACGCTGGTGTGGTGACTGTGGAGGATGCTGGTGTGGTGGCTGTGGAGGACGCTGGTGTGGTGGCTGTGGAGGTGGAGGACGCTGGTGTGGTGGAGGTGGAGGACGCTGGTGTGGTGGAGGTGGAGGACGCTGGTGTGGTGGCTGTGGAGGACGCTGGTGTGGTGGCTGTGGAGGACGCTGGTGTGGTGGCTGTGGAGGACGCTGGTGTGGTGGCTGTGGAGGACGCTGGTGTGGTGGCTGTGGAGGACGCTGGTGTGGTGGAGGTGGAGGACGCTGGTGTGGTGGAGGACGCTGGTGTGGTGGAGGACGCTGGTGTGGTGGAGGTGGAGGACGCTGGTGTGGTGGAGGTGGAGGACGCTGGTGTGGTGTCTGTGGAGGACGCTGGTGTGGTGGAGGTGGAGGACGCTGGTGTGGTGGCTGTGGAGGTGGAGGACGCTGGTGTGGTGGAGGTGGAGGACGCTGGTGTGGTGGAGGTGGAGGACGCTGGTGTGGTGGAGGTGGAGGACGCTGGTGTGGTGGCTGTGGAGGACGCTGGTGTGGTGGCTGTGGAGGATGCTGGTGTGGTGGAGGTGGAGGACGCTGGTGTGGTGGCTGTGGAGGTGGAGGACGCTGGTGTGGTGGAGGTGGAGGACGCTGGTGTGGTGGCTGTGGAGGACGCTGGTGTGGTGACTGTGGAGGATGCTGGTGTGGTGGCTGTGGAGGACGCTGGTGTGGTGGCTGTGGAGGTGGAGGACGCTGGTGTGGTGGAGGTGGAGGACGCTGGTGTGGTGGAGGTGGAGGACGCTGGTGTGGTGGCTGTGGAGGACGCTGGTGTGGTGGCTGTGGAGGACGCTGGTGTGGTGGCTGTGGAGGACGCTGGTGTGGTGGCTGTGGAGGACGCTGGTGTGGTGGCTGTGGAGGACGCTGGTGTGGTGGAGGTGGAGGACGCTGGTGTGGTGGAGGACGCTGGTGTGGTGGAGGACGCTGGTGTGGTGGAGGTGGAGGACGCTGGTGTGGTGGAGGTGGAGGACGCTGGTGTGGTGTCTGTGGAGGACGCTGGTGTGGTGGCTGTGGAGGGCGCTGGTGTGGTGGCTGTGGAGGACGCTGGTGTGGTGGCTGTGGAGGTGGAGGATGCTGGGGTGGTGACTGTGGAGGTGGAGGACGCTGGTGTGGTGACTGTGGAGGTGGAGGACGCTGGTGTGGTGACTGTGGAGGACGCTGGTGTGGTGGCTGTGGAGGACGCTGGTGTGGTGGCTGTGGAGGACGCTGGTGTGGTGGCTGTGGAGGACGCTGGTGTGGTGGCTGTGGAGGACGCTGGGGTGGTGGCTGTGGAGGTGGAGGACGCTGGTGTGGTGGCTGTGGAGGACGCTGGTGTGGTGGCTGTGGAGGTGGAGGACGCTGGTGTGGTGGCTGTGGAGGTGGAGGATGCTGGTGTGGTGGCTGTGGAGGTGGAGGATGCTGGTGTGGTGGAGGTGGAGGATGCTGGTGTGGTGGCTGTGGAGGTGGAGGGTGGTGGCTGTGGAGGTGTAGGACGCTGGTGTTGGGACTGTGGAGGTGGAGGATGCTGGTGTGGGGACTGTGGAGGTGGAGGATGCTGGTGTGAGGGCTGTGGAGGTGGAGGATGCTGGTGTGAGGGCTGTGGAGGTGTAGGACGCTGGTGTGGTGGCTGTGGAGGACGCTGGTGTGCTGGCTGTGGAGGTGGAGGACGCTGGTGTGGTGACTGTGGAGGACGCTGGTGTGGTGGCTGTGGAGGCTGCACCTGCTGGTGTAGTGGCTGTGGAGGTAGAGGATGCTGGTGTGGTGGCTGTGGAGGATGCTGGTGTGGTGGAGGTGGAGGACGATGGTGTGGTGGAGGTGGAGGACGCTGGTGTGGTGGCTGTGGAGACTGCACCTGCTGGTGTGGTGGCTGTGGAGACGCTGGTGTGGTGGCTGCGGAGGACGCTGGTGTGGTGGCTGCGGAGGACGCTGGTGTGGTGGCTGAGGAGGACGCTGGTGTGGTGGCTGTGGAGGATGCTGGTGTGGTGGCTGTGGAGGACGCTGGGGTGGTGGCTGTGGAGGATGCTGGTGTGGTGGCTGTGGAGGACGCTGGTGTGGTGGCTGTGGAGGACGCTGGTGTGGTGGCTGTGGAGGACGCTGGGGTGGTGGCTGTGGAGGACGCTGGTGTGGTGGCTGTGGAGGACGCTGGTGTGTTGGCTGTGGAGGACGCTGGTGTGTTGGCTGTGGAGGACGCTGGTGTGGTGGCTGTGGAGGACGCTGGTGTGGGTGGCTGTGGAGGACGCTGGTGTGGTGGCTGTGGATGACGCTGGGGTGGTGGCTGTGGAGGACGCTGGGGTGGTGGCTGTGGAGGACGCTGGGGTGGTGGCTGTGGAGGACGCTGGGGTGGTGGCTGTGGAGGACGCTGGGGTGGTGGCTGTGGAGGACACTGGGGTGGTGGCTGTGGAGGACGCTGGTGTGGTGGCTGTCATGGTAACGAGCATTCTATTGTAAAGGCTGTCATGGTAACACACATTCTATTGTAAAGGCTGTCATGGTAACAAGCATTCTATTGTAAAGGCTGTCATGGTAACAAGCATTCTATTGTAAAGGCTGTAAGGGTAACAAGCATTCTATTGTAAAGGCTGTCATGGTAACAAGCATTCTATTGTAAAGGCTGTCATGGCTAACTGCAATATTACTGTATTGTTTTTTCTAATTTGCGGTAAAGTCTAGGTAACAAATAACATTAGATTGCTTTCTGTTTCATGTTTTAGCTTTGAGTCAAGTTCACATTAACCACTTTTTATTTTGCACACAGAGACTGATCATGTAGATCATTTTATTTTTGTTGTTTAATTAATTAAAACCTGCATTTCCTCCCAGCAGGGATTTTGTGCATATTTCGGTGTCACCTTTTTGGGCCCTCAGCAGTTTGCATTCCTGAAAGATGAAGCCATGTACCATGACATTGTCTGTGTAGATCCAGCTATATGCCTCCACCCCAAATGAATGGAAAGATCATCGCTGTCTAATTTCCTGTTGTCTTGGTTTTATTCGGTGCCTATTTTGTCTATTCATTTGGGGTGGAGGCATATAGCTGGATCTACACAGACAATGTCATGGGAAAGCTTGATCTATACAACCGGCTTCGTTGGACGTGGTTTCATTTTGACATTAGAGTACTTTAGAGACCTGAAAACATCTGACAGATTTTTATTTGAAAGTGTAGTGTCCCTTTAGGTTGTCTACGTTGTTGATATTATTCCATTATTCCTTTTTATAGGTTTCGCTTCATGGACAGACAGAAAAATGTCTCAAACTCATTGGTTAACTCATTTTCTTTCTCTTATTCTCATTTTAGATAGATGGTTCCTGTTACTCCCAGTAAGCACAGTAGCTGTGATTCTACTGGGATCTGTAACGGCTGTCGTCGGAAGAAGGTGAAGACCAAAACGCAGCTGTCACGTTCCTGACCTGTTTTTCCTTTTTCTTGTATTTATTTAGTTGGTCAGGGCGTGAGTTGGGGTGGGTTGTCTATGTGTTATTTTCTATGTTGGGATGTTTGTGTTCGGCCGGGTATGTTTCTCAATCAGAGACAGCTGTCAATCGTTGTCCCTGATTGAGAATCATACTTAGGCAGCCGGGGTTTCACGTGTGTTTTGTGGGTGTTTGTTTCCGTGTCTGTGTTTGTTGCACCACACGGTACTGTATCGGTTTATGCACTTCGTTTATTTGTTTTGTAATTCAGTATTCAGTTTCGTTTTAATAAATCATTATGAACACTAACCACTCTGCGTATTGGTCCGATCCGTCTCGCCTCTCCTCGTCCTAGGAGGAGGAAGAATATGGCGATAGCCGTAACAGCAGCGTGCTAAGTGTTCGTCATGTTTAATAGAAACTGAACACTAAAAAGCAAAAACAACAAAGTGACAACTGAAACAGCTCCGTCAGGTGCAACACACACTAAACAGAAATGAATCACCCACAACTCAAAATGGAAAACAGGTTACCTAAGTATGGCTCCCAATCAGAGACAGCGTTAGACAGCTGCCTCTGATTGGGAACCACACCAGGCCAAACACATAGAAAACCAACAACATAGAAAAAAGAACATAGACTGCCCACCCTAGTCACACCCTGGCCTAACCAAAATAGAGAATAAAAAGCCTCTCTATAGCCAGGGCGTGACACGGCATCTTTGAACGGCATCCTACAAACACAGGAAGAAGTCGGATTCTGTTGTTATGTTTTTTTGTTGTCCTTGATGGCTTTTGTTTTGGCATAGTTTTCTGTTTTCCTTCGATTTTCTGTTTTTTTTCTCTTTTGTTCATTTTTTGGGTTGTTGGTGCATTGGGGGATGGTGACTTGGGGGGGGGGGGGGGGGGTCTCAGGGGAACTGTGGGGGGGATCTTGGAGGGCTGGTGGCCTGGCGGTTTGGAGCTTGGGTCGGTAGCTGATAGCAGTGGTTCCTCCTTTAACCCATTTAATCCCAAATTTTTCCCAGACATGAAAATATCCAAATCAAGTGTCATTAGTAACCCTTTGAAGTAATTAATCATTCTTTTTTAACATTTTAATGGAAAAGTAGGTGAAAAAGTGTGTTTTATGGTGGGTCACAATTGTGACCGGTGGGATAATGGGATGAATACGGCATTAACATATTAATGTTAATGCCCCGTCACATTCTAGTGTGACTATTTTATACATCAAAAACCCTTATACAACAAGATATGAATACTGAGAGCAAAGACAAAAAGACAACAAGCATCAACGTATTTCAACATTGTTACTTTAGTTCAATATGTATTGAAACATTAATATTGTAACAGTTGTACTTGTACTTTAGTGCAATATTCATTGTAACATTGTCATTGGGACATTTTAGTGCAACATTCACTAACACCTGTATAGCAGTCATGTGATTCATTCTCACTGAACATAAAGGTAACATTCAGGATAGAGGTAGCCTGTAGAATATGCATTCAAGTAGAGGCCTACACTGAACAAAATACAAATATATATATATATATATATATATACACTGCTCAAAAAAATGAAGGGAACACTTAAACAACACAATGTAACTCCAAGTCAATCACACTTCTGTGAAATCAAACTGTCTACTTAGGAAGCAACACTGGTTGACAAATTTCACATGCTGTTGTGCAAATGGAATAGACAAAAGGTGGAAATGACAGGCAATTAGCAAGACACCCCCAATAAAAGAGTGATTCTGCAGGTGGTGACCACAGACCACTTCTCAGTTCCTATGCTTCCTGGCTGATGTTTTGGTCACTTTTGAATGCTGGCGGTGCTCTCACTCTAGTGGTAGCATGAGATGGAGTCTACAACCCACACAAGTGGCTCAGGTAGTGCAGCTCATCCAGGATGGCACATCAATGCGAGCTGTGGCAAGAAGTTTTGCTGTGTCTGTCAGCGTAGTGTCCAGAGCATGGAGGCGCTACCAGGAGACAAGCCAGTACATCAGGAGACGTGGAGGAGGCCGTAGGAGGGCAACAACCCAGCAGCAGGACCGCTACCTCCGCCTTTGTGCAAGGAGGAGCACTGCCAGAGCCCTGCAAAATGACCTCCAGCAGGCCACAAATGTGCATGTGTCAGCATATGGTCTCACAAGGGCTCTGAGGATCTCATCTCGGTACCTAATGGCAGTCAGGCTACCTCTGGCGAGCACATGGAGGGCTGTGCAGCCCCACAAAGAAATGCCACCCCACACCATGACTGACCCACCGCCAAACCGGTCATGCTGGAGGATGTTGCAGGCAGCAGAACGTTCTCCACGGCATCTCCAGACTCTGTCACGTCTGTCACATGTGCTCATGTGCTCAGTGTGAACCTGCTTTCATCTGTGAAGAGCACAGTGGCAAATTTGCGAATTTGCCAATCTTGGTGTTCACTGGCAAATGCCAAACGTCCTGCACAGTGTTGGGCTGTAAGCACAACCCCCACCTGTGGACGTCGGGCCCTCATACCACCCTCATGGAGTCTGTTTCTGACCGTTTGAGCAGACACATGCACATTTGTGACGGTCGAGTAGGCTAACAGGATTGGAGGATTCTAAATTGTTTGCCTTCATTGATAACTTTGTTCCAATATTTCTGTAAATCAGTGATATTTATTCCCATAGTAATTGGTTATGGATCCATAATTAAATCAACATCTGCATTTTGAAAGAGTATTTTTTTTCTCATTATTTTATTAACAAAATGTGTTTATTTGTTTATTAGGCTACTGTACAGTCTACAATACATACTGTAGTAAACATGGGAAAGTGCCTAATTCCTTACATAAGGGACAGCAAGCCATGTCTATATTACAGAATGCGGGGCACGCATAGTCACTATTATTCTACAATGCTGAAAATAGTACAAATCTAGAAAAATCCTGGAATGAGTAGGTGTGTCCAAACTTTTGACTGGTACTTGCTTAATTAATTTGATTAATATTATGGTGTTTCTATTCCATGAAAAAGGAAAACCCCTCTGCGTTTCCGTTAGAATGGAACAGAAAGTATGGTGCTGTAAAACTTGACGCTCATAAATTCAGTGTTGTCAGATTGTCCGTTTGTAAATTCAGACCGTTTCGCTCTCAGAGCACACACTGGACGTTCGGGCCGAGGACTAGGGTTGATTTGAGCATTCTGGCCTTACAACTGCAGTCAAGCACCCAAGCTAACGTTGGCTAGCCACTTCCAGACACAAATGAGACCACTCTGACCATTTCACTTGCCCTAGTAGAGCTAGTACAGATTGAAGTTGTATTTACAATTTAATATTACAATTATCATTTACCAACTATAATGCATGTGTATTATGTATTTATAACACCTGGATAGCGTTTCACATTCTCCACTGGTTGAAATGAAGTATCTCATTGAAATACTATCCTGTGTCCTCAGATTAATGATGAAGGGAGTTAGATATGTATAGTTTTTCTTTCTGTATATATGAATTACAAATTCGTGTTGTGTTTCTAGTCTATTGCATAGTTACAATGTGTAATCATTGATGTCCCAGGAGCAGGAGTGGTAAACACTGTTGACGTGTATAATTGTAATACATACATGCAGAAACATCATCATTCAAAGAATGGAGTGTGATATGACTGAAAAAGAATGTCTCAGAGATTCATACCTGAACCACACCTTTATTTGCCAAGGAAGAGTACATAATCATGGAAACCTAATTTCCATTTCACACCTATGTAAGTGAAAAATATAAACACCCCAAATTATTATTATTATTGTAGCGACCCGCACAGACAGCTGTGTGTTATGTGTTAGGCTAGTAGGTGGTTGTGTTCGCGGGGTCCGACATGTCAATCAACCTGCTATCTGCCAATCACGGGAATGCCTGGAATGTTCTGATGCCGGGCATCGTGGTGGTTGGCGGAGTGGCGTGGAGGGGGGTTGGGCAGGGGGATGGAGCATTGGAAGTTAAGACCGGGTTTTGCCTTTGTTCTCTCTCTTACGTCTGGGCTTCACAAGAGAAGGTCACGATTGGCTTGTGGGTTATCTTTCATTTATTTGGCGTGGGCTACGGCCAAACAGTAGCCTGTGTAAAGTTGGTTTAATAAACCGTCCATTCGTAAACTCAATCCTCTGTCTGGACAGTTGTTCGTTTATGATCTAGTCAGGTCATTACATTATTATATTCACTCATATTGACATTTTATTACATTGATGTGTGTAGACTGACATCTGGTGGCTAATTGGCGGTACTACAACTTTAGCCATATTATTGCAATATGCCATTTTCTCAGACTGTTTCATTCTGTTTGAGAGGAGTGAGTGTATGTTATTTGTCATTACCCAGAGAATAAAAGAGTCCATGAGCTCAATCATCGCTCTGTATGTGTACCTGCTGTGCTGTCTGTTGCCTTTGGAGGGAAGAACAAGAACATTTACAAGGCACTTCCAAGCACCAACTATACACTATATCTGGGTGTTTTCTGGTACTTGAAGACAGAAATGATCACTGAATCTGAAACATAGTTACCAGGAAGAAAATACCTATATTATTAAATATTTAATTCAATTCAACTCAAAAATCTTTATTGTTCATGTGAAGGAACTTCTTCTTGTGTAAAGTGGTTCAGGAAAACACATAACGAGCAACAGGCAACGGAGGACATGCTTACATGCTTACACTAGCCTGGTTAATAAGTGTCGGACTAGCCTGGTTAATAAGTGTCGGACTAGCCTGGTTAATAAATGTCAGACTAGCCTGGTTAATAAGTGTCAGACTAGCCTGGTTAATAAGTGTCGGACTAGCCTGGTTAATAAATGTCAGACTAGCCTGGTTAATAAGTGTCGGACTAGCCTGGTTAATAAATGTCAGACTAGCCTGGTTAATAAGTGTCGGACTAGCCTGGTTAATAAATGTCAGACTAGTGTTAATAATTCGTTTTACTTGAGACAGGAGACCAAGTGGAGACATAGGACGAGGTGGATAATTTTATAATAAGGCAGGTTTATTCAAGTGTAAAAATATTATGCAAAGCGTGCAGCACGGCTCCTTCTATCTGATCCGTATGGGGTCGTCAGGAAAAGAGAGAGTTTTCAGAATTGTTCAGTACTATACAGACAACAAGCAAAGTAGGTAGATCTGCGAGTCCGGCCTTCCGATTGGTCGATCTGGGTCTTGGGTAGTCCTGCTTCCGGCCTGGTGTCCACGTTCCATTGGTTCCTGAGAGTTCTTTGTCCTGAGGTCCAGCCATGGGTTGGGTGTGTCTGTGGTTATTATGGGGGAGGGGAATCATGTGTGTCTATAGTTGGTGTCTTAAGTCCAGCATATGTCCAAGAGGAATGAGGAGTATGTGTGTTTTTGTATAATATATGGCTTATGTTGAAGTGTAGTTATTGCTAGTTTCCAGTCTCTATTTCAATTTCTTACACTAGCCTGGTTAATAAGTGTCGGACTAGCCTGGTTAATAAGTGTCGGACTAGCCTGGTTAATAAGTGTCGGACTAGCCTGGTTAATAAGTGTCAGACTAGCCTGGTTAATAAGTGCCGGACTAGCCTGGTTAATATGTGCCGGACTAGCCTGGTTAATAAGTGCCGGACTAGCCTGGTTAATATGTGCCGGACTAGCCTGGTTAATAAGTGCCGGACTAGCCTGGTTAATAAGTGCCGGACTAGCCTGGTTAATAAGTGCCGGACTAGCCTGGTTAATAAGTGCCGGACTAGCCTGGTTAATATGTGCCGGACTAGCCTGGTTAATATGTGCCGGACTAGCCTGGTTAATAAGTGCCGGACTAGCCTGGTTAATATGTGTCGGACTAGCCTGGTTAATATGTGCCGGACTAGCCTGGTTAATATGTGTCGGACTAGCCTGGTTAATATGTGCCGGACTAGCCTGGGTGGCTGTCTGTTTCTGCTCTCCTACCATGTCCTTATGGAATTATCATGTCAAACAGAATCAAAATCTAATTTTCAAGAGCGACCAGGTCCAACCACGACGGCAGCAGTGTGTGCGTGTTGCTGTGTCAGTGTAGTAAGTGTGGGTAGAGTCTAGTGAGTGTGCATAGAGTCAGTGCAAAACAATTAAGATGCATAAATAAATAATAAAAGGGGTTTATGTAAATAGTATGAGTAGCCATTTGATGAACTGTTCAGCAGTCTTATGGCTTGGGGGTAGAAGCTGTTTTGGTCCCAGACTTGGTGCTCCGGTACTGCTTCCTGTGCGGTAGCAGAGAGAACTTGGGTGGCTGGAGTCTTTGACAATTTTTAGGGCCTTCCTCTGACACCGCTTGGTACAGAGGTCCTGGATGGCAGGCAGTTCTGCCCCGGTGATGTACTGGGCCATACATATTACCCTCTGTAGCGCCTTGCGGTTGGATGCTGAGCAGTTGCCATACCAAATGGGGATGCAGCCAGTCAAGATGCTTTCAATGGTACAGCTATATAACTTTTTGAGTATCTGAGGGCCCATGCCTAATCTCTTCAGCCTCCTGAGTTGTCATGCCCTGTGTTGATGTGTGTGGATCATGATAGGTCATCAGTGATGTGGACACTGAGGAACTTGAAGCTCTCGTCCTGCTCCACTACAGCCCCGTCGATCTGAAATGGGGCGTGGTCGGCCCTCCGTTTCCTATAGTCCACAATAAGCTCCTTTGTCTTGCTGACGTTGAGGTTGAGTTGTAGTTCAGAAAAAGCATTCTCATGTACTGTAGGTGTTCCTTTTGTCCGGCTCTTTGTGGGGTATGGGGTCAAATGTGTTTGTGTCCTAAATATCTTGTCCTAATGTAACCAAAGTTACTACATTCCCATGTTGAAAGTGAACTCTGCTGATCAAATGGTGCAGCTGACCTCTGCTGATCAAATGGTGCAGCTGACCTCTGCTGATGAAATGGTGCAGCTGACCTCTGCTGATCAAATGGTGCAGCTGACCTCTGCTGATCAAATGGTGCAGCTGACCTCTGCTGATCAAATGGTGCAGCTGTCCTCTGCTGATCAAATGGTGCAGTTGACCTCTGCTGATCAAATGGTGCAGCTGACCTCTGCTGATGAAATGGTGCAGTTGACCTCTGCTGATGAAATAGTGCAGCTGTCCTCTGCTGATCAAATGGTGCAGTTGACCTCTGCTGATCAAATGGTGCAGCTGACCTCTGCTGATCAAATGGTGCAGTTGACCTCTGCTGATCAAATGGTGCAGTTGACCTCTGCTGATCAAATGGTGCAGCTGACCTCTGCTGATCAAATGGTGCAGCTGACCTCTGCTGATCAAATGGTGCAGCTGTCAATCTGCATCTCATACATCATGGTCGGTTCGGTTTAATATCCCCATGCTAGAGTTCTTGTACATAGATTGCATTGCCTTACAAATGCATGAATTGTGTGTCTTCACAGTTTCTAACACCATAATGAAGCCAGAGAGAAAGCAAGACCTCTGCAGAGGGAAGAGTATACTGTGTCATTCAGAAGAGCATGGAAAACATATTATAATGGGTCTAATAGTAAAGACATGTCATTTAACAGTAAAAATGTATTACATTTTAATGTGGCATGAACAACCAGTCATGATGTTTTCGTCTGATATTCAAACAAATCACCTAAAAAAGTAGGTTACCTGCGGCTGCGCTGCTTAACACCATACGTGTAGTGACATTCAGTGATTGTCATTAGGCCTACTACAGTGGATGTATTCATGTATGCCACGGGAAGCCAATCTTCCCCAAAAATGTGAACAATATAAAAAAAGAAAAAAACGTATGAAATAATGTTTCATAATTTTCCTTCAATTCACAAGTGGCGGAATCTACATTATCTCACCAGAGAAAGCAGGCTGAATCTACATTATCTCACCAGAGAAAGCAGGCTGAATCTACAGTATCTCACTAGAGAAAGCAGGCTGAATCTACAGTATCTCACCAGAGAAAGCAGGCTGAATCTACAGTATCTCACTAGAGAAAGCAGGCTGAATCTACAGTATCTCACCAGAGAAAGCAGGCTGAATCTACAGTATCTCACCAGAGAAAGCAGGCTGAATCTACAGTATCTCACCCGAGAAAGCAGGCTGAATCTACAGTATCTCACTAGAGAAAGCAGGCTGAATCTACAGTATCTCACCAGAGAAAGCAGGCTGAATCTACAGTATCTCACCAGAGAAAGCAGGCTGAATCTACAGTATCTCACTAGAGAAAACAGGCTGAATCTACAGTATCTAACTAGAGAAAGCAGGCTGAATCTACAGTATCTCACCAGAGAAAGCAGGCTGAATCTACAGTATCTCACCAGAGAAAGCAGACTGAATCTACAGTATCTCACCAGAGAAAGCAGGCTGAATCTACAGTATCTCACTAGAGAAAGCAGGCTGAATCTACAGTATCTCACCAGAGAAAGCAGGCTGAATCTACAGTATCTCACTAGAGAAAGCAGGCTGAATCTACAGTATCTCACCAGAGAAAGCAGGCTGAATCTACAGTATCTCACTAGAGAAAGCAGGCTGAATCTACAGTATCTCACTAGAGAAAGCAGGCTGAATCTAAAGTATCTCACCAGAGAAAGCAGGCTGAATCTACAGTATCTCACCAGAGAAAGCAGGCTGAATCTACAGTATCTAACTAGAGAAAGCAGGCTGAATCTACAGTATCTCACCAGAGAAAACAGACTGAATCTACAGTATCTCACCAGAGAAAGCAGGCTGAATCTACAGTATTTCACCAGAGAAAGCAGGCTGAATCTACAGTATCTCACTAGAGAAAGCAGGCTGAATCTACAGTATCTCACCAGAGAAAGCAGGCTGAATCTACAGTATTTCACCAGAGAAAGCAGGCTGAATCTACAGTATCTCACCAGAGAAAGCAGGCTGAATCTACAGTATCTCACTAGAGAAAGCAGGCTGAATCTACAGTATCTAACTAGAGAAAGCAGGCTGAATCTACAGTATCTCACCAGAGAAAGCAGGCTGAATCTACAGTATCTCACCAGAGAAAGCAGGCTGAATCTACAGTATCTCACTAGAGAAAGCAGGCTGAATCTACAGTATCTCACCAGAGAAAGCAGGATGAATCTACAGTATCTCACTAGAGAAAGCAGGCTGAATCTACAGTATCTCACCAGAGAAAGCAGGATGAATCTACAGTATCTCACTAGAGAAAGCAGGCTGAATCTACAGTATCTCACCAGAGAAAGCAGGCTGAATCTACAGTATCTCACTAGAGAAAGCAGGCTGAATCTACAGTATCTCACCAGAGAAAGCAGGCTGAATCTACAGTATCTCACTAGAGAAAGCAGGCTGAATCTACAGTATCTCACTAGAGAAAGCAGGCTGAATCTACAGTATCTCACCAGAGAAAGCAGGCTGAATCTACAGTATCTCACTAGAGAAAGCAGGCTGAATCTACAGTATCTCACCAGAGAAAGCATCTGGGTGAAACAGCACCCCCTCTATCTAGCCCATGTCATACTGTTTTAGTCCAGACAGCATCAGATACTGCACATCTCTGTCAAATGATCAATATTTATAGACCCCCCCCCAAAGTTTGACTTTTGTTACCTTTAGAGGAGCTCATGTCTCATTCAGGGGAGCTGACCCCCGTAATTCACATTCTGCCTCTGCGTCTTATATGGAATTCTGTGATCTATGATCACCTTGACTCAGACAGACAAATTCAGGGCTGGGAAGGACGGTGGAGTGGGAGGTAAGCAGGCCCCATGACTGTGGGGTGGAGGGCAGGTTAGCTGCTGTAAGCGGATTAGTGAGCAGCAGACGTCAGAGAGCGGGCTGAACACACACAGGTGCAGACACACTATGGTCTGTGCAGACATACTGTACTCTCTATTACACACACACACACACACAAAGCACAGAGGATTACCCTTAGACCTGTATTCAGCCAGAAGAAGCTTAAAAACCTTTTACAGAGAGAATAAGAGCAGGGGCCATTTCTCTTTCTCTGTTACTTTCTGCTTGTTTTTTTCAAGCATTTTTCTTTCAACTCTGTACTCATATTTCTTTCCCATTTTACTTGTTGATCATCAGCACCTCTGATTACCGCTACATTTCTGTTTCCTGGTTTGGATTTCTCTTTCTTCTTTCTTTGGATCCCCATTAGCTGACTCCATAGCAACCGCTAGTCTTCCTGTGAAGCCTCTTCACTACAGCCTTTTGTCTCAATCTAGATGGGGGAGGGCGGGATGCTGGTGTCTCCCGAGCGCCTGGAGCAGCTGATGAACAGCATGGAGGTTCTCCTCTCCGACGTGGAGCAGCTCCGGGGCCACTGCGGCCACAACATGACGGAGCTGACCCGCATGGTGCTGGAGCTGAGGCAGGAGCGGAGAGAGCTGGCGGGGAGGTACGAGGCGTTGTCCCGTGACATGCAGGAGGCCATGGATACCATGGAGGAGCTGCAGGACACCAAGTTCGCCTTCAACTCCAAGGAGAGGCAAGCCCAGAAGCTCAACAGGCAGCTCTGAGGGGAAAAGAGTGCTGTGGTGTTCAGTAGGCAGAAAACATTTTGAAATGGAGTGAAACCGGGAGATTCTACCTGGATGTTTCCAATGAGAGTGAAGATTTTCATTTTTTCTGCAAAATGTTTTGCGATGTACTGAACACAACCCATGAGAGACTGACTGATTCAGATTCTGTCACAGACTGCTCTATGGAAAACCAAATGGACACTTGAGAGAGCAGAGACTGTGTGGTGGGGTTAGAGAGGATAGAGATGTATCACTCTGTGTGTGGAGGAACGGGAGGGAGGAGACGTCTTTGTGGAATGGTATTTTTAGCGTTTTTATTTAGCTGTTTGTGATGTTGAGCGATGAGTCAATCAAAGAGCAATCTGTCATGTCTGAGCCTATGCAAGTTTAACAGTGTTGTTTGAGACCTGAAGACTAGCGTTAGCTCCCTGAGCTAATGCCTAGGCTTTAGTTCACAGCTAACGCAGTAGCATGAAGGAGACGCAGTAGCATGAAGGAGACCGTGCGTTTGAACTCAGTTGGGAGCACCTGAAATATGGTCACCAAAGTAGTTCAGGACCGACCAGAAAGAAGTACAGATCTACACATTACATACTGTAGTTATTTTTGATTTGGGCTCTCAGGTCATCGGGGGACACTTCTCCACGTCAGCTCTCTGTCTTGTCCTTTTCTGTCCCTTTTTCCTGCTCTCTGTGTTGCCCCTTTCTCCTGCTCTTTGTCTTGTCCCTTTCTCCTGCTCTCTGTCTTGCCCCTTTCTGTCCCCTTCTCCTGCTCTCTGTCTTGTCCCTTTCTCTGTCCCTTTCTCCTGCTCTCTGTCTTGTCCCTTTCTCCTGCTCTCTGTCTTGCCCCTTTCTGTCCCCTTCTCCTGCTCTCTGTCTTGTCCCTTTCTCTGTCCCTTTCTCCTGATCTCTGTCTTGTCCCTTTCTCCTGCTCTCTGTCTTGTCCCTTTCTCCTGCTCTCTGTCTTGCCCCTTTCTGTCCCCTTCTCCTGCTCTCTGTCTTGTCCCTTTCTCTGTCCCTTTCTCCTGATCTCTGTCTTGTCCCTTTCTCCTGCTCTCTGTCTTGTCCCTTTCTCCTGCTCTCTGTCTTGTCCCTTTTTCCTGCTCTCTGTCTTGTCCCTTTCTCTGTCCCTTTCTCCTGCTCTCTGTTTTGTCCCTTTCTCCTGCTCTCTGTCTTGTCCCTTTCTCCTGTTCTCTGTCTTGTCCCTCTCTCCTGCTCTCTGTCTTGTCCATTTCTCTGTCCCTTTCTCCTGTTCTCTGTCTTGTCCCTTTCTCCTGCTCTCTGTCTTGTCCCTTTCTCCTGTTCTCTGTCTTGTCCCTTTCTCCTGTTCTCTGTCTTGTCCCTTTCTCCTGCTCTCTGTCTTGTCCCTTTCTCCTGCTCTCTATCTTGTCCCATTCTCTGTCCCTTTCTCCTGCTCTCTGTCTTGTCTCTGTCTTGTCCCTTTCTCCTGCTCTCTGTCTTGTCCCTGTCTTGTCCCTTTCTCCTGCTCTCTATCTTGTCCCATTCTCTGTCCCTTTCTCCTGCTCTCTGTTTTGTCCCTTTCTCCTGTTCTCTGTCTTGTCCCTTTCTCCTGTTCTCTGTCTTGTCCCTTTCTCCTGCTCTCTGTCTTGTCCCTTTCTTGTCCCTTTCTCCTGCTCTCTGTCTTGTCCCTTTCTTGTCCCTTTCTCCTGCTCTCTGTCTTGTCCCTCTCTCTGTCCCTTTCTCCTGCTCTCTGTCTTGTCCCTTTCTCCTGCTCTCTGTCTTGTCCCTTTCTCTGTCCCTTTCTCCTGCTCTCTGTCTTGTCCCTTTCTCCTGCTCTCTGTTTTGTCCTTTTCTCCTGCTCTCTTGTCTTTTTCTGTCCCTTTCTCCTGTTCTCTGTCTTGTCCCTTTCTCCTGTTCTCTGTCTTGTCCCTTTCTCCTGCTCTCTGTCTTGTCCCTTTCTTGTCCCTTTCTCCTGCTCTCTGTCTTGTCCCTTTCTTGTCCCTTTCTCCTGCTCTCTGTCTTGTCCCTTTCTCTGTCCCTTTCTCCTGCTCTCTGTCTTGTCCCTTTCTCCTGCTCTCTGTCTTGTCCCTTTCTCTGTCCCTTTCTCCTGCTCTCTGTCTTGTCCCTTTCTCCTGCTCTCTGTCTTGTCCCTTTCTCCTGCTCTCTGTTTTGTCCTTTTCTCCTGCTCTCTTGTCTTTTTCTGTCCCTTTCTCTTGCACTCTGTCTTGTCTGCTTTTGACTGAGAAATCTCCCTCTTTTTCTTCCTTGTCTCTCCCTCTCTCTCTCTCTCTCTCCCTCTCCCCCCCTTTCTCTCCCCAGGATAGATAGCCTACTGATTAGATTAAAGTATATATTCCAAGGTTCCGTGTGGCTGTGTGTTCACCAGCAGAGAAACCGTAATGTCAACTGTCTTCTTCTGTCTGGTGAAAACGTGGCATGGGAACCGCTACTAATGGTAACCTAACACACAGAAACAGGGGATGATTCCTTCCCCACCCTGGCATTGCTCTTCCTCTGTTTTCACACTGAAATATCTCAGAAATAACCCCCTAAGGTGATTTCAGTGACTTGGTGTGTGTTTAGTGGGGTTGTGGTGGTGTGCAAAAGGGACTTTCAGCGGTTGGAGTGGTAAACGTCGCACGAAGTTGAGCCACAAACAAACCTTTAAAGAACTGAATTAACTGTTGTCCCTGGATGTGTGTAACCATGTCTTTTCCAACTGGTATATTCTAGGCTTTTATTGATGTGTATATTTGTAATAAGGAAAACTCAGGCCTCTAAGAAAGAGTGGCAGCTGGTACAATGAATTAGGTTGAATAATAGCAAAAAGGGAACAACAATCCACATCAGAGCAGAAGATTGTTGCAGTCTTAGACTGAATCACACAGCGTGTATAGTATATATGTCACACCCTGGCCTTAGTTATCTTTGTTTCCTTTATTATTTTTGTTAGGTCAGGGTGTGACATGGGGGAGGTTGGTGTTTGGGTGATTATATGGTTAAGGCACAGGTGTCAAACTCATTCCACGGGGGGCCGAGTGTCTGCGGGTTTTCGCTCCTCCCTTATACTTGATTGATGAATTAACATCACTAATTAGTTAGGAACTCCCCACACCTGGTTGTCTAGGGCTTTAATGAAAGGAAAAACCAAAAACCTGCAGACACTAGGCCCTCCGTGGAATGAGTTTGACACCCCTGGGTTAAGGGGTTGTTGGGTTTTGTGTGTGTGGTTTTGTGTTGAGTGAGTATGTCTAGGTATGTCTATGGTTTAGTGAGGGTTTCTAGGTATGTCTATGGTTGCCTGAGTGGTTTCTCAATCAGAGACAGATGTCTTTCATTTGTCTCTGATTGGGAGCCATATTTTAGGCGGCCATAGGCATCATGTGTTTGTTGGGTCATTGACTTAGTCGGTGTCTTAGTCTGTGTCTGTGTCTAGGTCTGTGTCAAGTTTGCATGTTTTGCATTTAGTCGGTTTTGGTTTCACGGTCTTCGACTTGTTGTTTTGCTTCGTTTGGTCATCTCCTAAATAAAGTGAAGATGCATTTTTTACACGCTGCGCCTTGGTCTTTTCTCTCTCCCATGGTCGATCGTGACAATATACTTGATACATAATGGTGTAATACAATTCCTGTGTGTATACATTCATGTGAATCGTCAAGGTCCTTGGACCTTCAGTAACTAGCTCTGTCGTCAATCATTATCATCAGATATATGAGAACAATTTATTATAACAGTCACAATCAATTCTAGATACAATCAGACCACACCATCACACTATAGACCTTTGTTATCATTTCCCCATCACAATATACATTCTGAATTCTAGGATCATTTCATTGTCCTTCCAATGATCTTTGTTCACTTTATTCTACGTTACTGATACCACGGATACTTACCTCTTACCTGGTACTATAGGAATGGTTGTGGAATTATAATGGGTACTTTCTGGTACATTCTTCAAAACTTCAATACTGGTAACTAACTACCTGTTTTGCCTAATAGTGCTTGATAGACTGATTCCTAGAGAAAGAGTAATTCAGTGTTGTAATTCCTAGGTCATTTTTGTGTAATGACTTTTTTAATCATTAAGTAAATCAGAGGTAATTTCTTCACAGTGAAATAAAAGGTACATTTTGTGTTATTGTTTGCTCTTATGGTGTCCTGCTCTGCCCTGTCCTGCCTTACAATATATCAATGTCTGTGTGCAACAAGGTTGATGTATCAAATACTGTACACAATAACATACTGTACTACCAACACATTATTGGCCTGGATGCCACTTCAGACAGAGTTGAATATCATAGTTTGCCAGAATGAACAGAAGAAAAGTTTTACCCCGAAATAGGTATGTCTCCTGATAAAAAGAAACATTTTATTTTTTTGAAAAACAAAGTGATGGGGGAAATCCAAGTGGAAAGGAACAAAGTGAATTGAATTTAAAAGGTGTTAATTTCATGCAAGGAGTTAATTGTAACCGGACACCTGTACTACAGCTAACAGCTCTGAGAGCTGGGAAGTTAAGAGGGCTGATAACTGAGTGTCAGTGGCGTTCCTGTTTCCTGGGCGAGTGCACATCCTTCTGGGACACTGAGCAAGAGGAGTGGATTTGAACTACAGAGATCTTGAAAAGGTACGATTGAATGATGATCATATATTCTATTGTATTTTGGACATTTTTGCAAACGTTTAGGCACCTTTGTATTTTATCCTATCTCTGCTAGTAAACATGAACATCCGACTGGTCCTGGTCGTCCTGCAGTTACTGGCTGTACCATCATTCTCTGTGAGTGATACTTATTTGATTTGATGTATTGCTTGGGTTAAAAAACCATACAGGTGAATAATGATGAGTGAGAAAGTTACAGACTCACCAATACCATATCCCCCCACCTCAGAAATACTAACATCCCCTGTTATTGTATTTTATTTGTGTTCTTTTTTACTACCCTGTTGCCCATAGTACGGGGTAATACTGAACGCATTATTAAGAAACGCTATCTTACCTCTGAAGTTGCTACAGATTTTATTGAGTGTATGACCAATACCCCATCACCTATTCTGCCTTCCTCTTGTGATGATTTAGTTGATCGTTTTTATTGCAATTTAAGGGCAACTGTTGATGCCATAGCTCCAGTAAAGTTGAAAAGGGCCACAGCCAAACGGAGAGGCCCTTGGATGAGTGAGGAAACAAATCAATTAAAGAGAAATTGCAGAAAGACAGAGCGGAAATGGAGAAAGTAAAAGTTACAGGTCTATTATGATATTCTGAGAGAGCAACTTGGCATATATAACAAGGCAATTAGAAAAGCCAGACGGGCTCATTTCTCTAACTCGATCACTAACAAACTGAATAATTTGAGAGTGCTCTTCTCGACCATTGATGGCCTGATAAATCCTACCCCCCCGCAGACCTATGTGAACTTTCCTCCACATCTAAATGTGATGAGTTTGTGGCATATTTTAGAGATAAGATAACCAACATTAGACTGGGTATCAGTCAAGACCCGATGAGAAGTTTGGTGATATGTCCCCTAACCTAGCACGCAAAGCACTATGGATTGATTTCCCCTGGTTGACACAGACATGCTCAGGAAAGTGATATCACAACTTAAGTCTTCTACCTGCCTTCTCGATCCTATCCCCACCACCTTCTTCAAAACAGTTTTTAATTGCATATCTGAAGAAATGCAAGCTATTGTTAATCTCTCCCTGTTTACAGGCATTTTCCCCACTGCACTAAAAACTGCTATGGTGAAACCTCTTCTGAAGAAAGTCATCTAGATTCTTCAGCTCTTAGCAAATTTCAGCCGATCTCCAACCTTCCATTCTTAAGCAAAATTCTGGAGAAATTAGTGTTCAAAGAGCTAAATAATTTTGTAAGTGCCAACCGTATTTAGAATAAAATCCAATCTGGTTTCCGTGCCCACCACAGCATAGAAACAGCCTTATTTACAGTGATACATGATCTTAGAGTTAATACAGATGCCAAACAGCTGTCTGTCCTTGTACTCTTAGATTTAAGTGCTGCATTCAACACTGGTGACCATAATGTCCTTCTGGATGGACTGGAGAGGTGGGTTGGTCTCTCCGGTCCAGTTCTAAATTGGTTTAGGACCTATTTAACTGGTGAATAGTTTTACGGACAATATAAGGTAAAAAAAAAGGTTAAAAAAAACCTAGGTGTTATTTTAGATTCTGAACTCAGTTTCAAATCACACATTAGAAATGTGACCAAGATAGTTTTTTACCACCTGAGGAACATTGTCAAGGTGCGGCCATTTCTCTCTCAGGCTGATACAGACTCATCCATGCTTTTATTACAAGCTGACTTGACTACTGTAATGCTCTCCTGTCTGGTCTACCCAAGAAAGTAATTTGTCAACTGTAGAAACATACAGAATGCTGCAGCACGGGTAGTGACCGAGACCAGACTGAGCACACACTACACTGGTTTTAAGGTCTCTGCACTGGCTGCCTGTGAGTTTTAGAATTCATTTTAAGATGATTCTTTTGGTTTTTAAATCAATCCAGGATTGTGCACCCCAATATATGCAGACATGAATTTAAGTTATGTACCCAGTAGGTCCCTCAGGTCCTCTGGCATTTTTAACTATCCCAAAGCCTCAGACCAAGAGGCATGGAGAGGCAGCCTTTAGTTATTATGCCCCCAGCCTCTGGAATAGCCTGCCAGAGAACCTGAGGGGGACCAAGAGGCATAGAGAGGCAGCCTTTAGTTATTATGCCCCCAGCCTCTTGTTAAGGCTGTCGCTTTCCTCAACCTCAGATGAGGTGAGGAGAGAAGGATCTTCAGACCAAAATGCGGAGTCAGGGAAATAAGCCATCTTTTATTTTATAACAACGATGAACTGATGAAGATGGCAATACGAAAAAAAAAAACACTTTAACAAACTTACAAAATAACAAAACGACGTAGAACGGAACCTGAACATAAACTTACATAGACAAACGTAAACTCACGAACAGGAACGTGCATCGAAACATACGAACAGCCAAACAGCTCCGAAAGTGAATACATCGAACACAACGACGAAAGACATCACAGGAGACAATCACCCACAAACAAACAGTGAGAATGCCCTACCTAAATATGACTCTTGATTAGAGGAAAACGCAAACCACCTGCCTCTAATCAAGAGCCATACCAGGCAAACAAAACCAACATAGAAACAGATAACATAGACTGCCCACCCAAAACACATGCCCTGACCATAAACACATAAAAACAACATAAAACAGGTCAGGATTGTTACACCTCTGGAATAGCCTGCCAGAGAACCTGAGGGGGACCAAGAGGCATGGAGAGACAGCCTTTAGTTACTATGCCCCCAGCCTCTGGAATAGCCTGCCAAAGAACCTGAGGGGGGCTGAAACTGAACATATTAAAACAAATGTTTTGATTTGCTTTCCTCAGGGTTCTTTTTAGTTCAGTTTGTCATTCTTTTTTTTTTTATCTTATGTTTTTTGTGTAGTAAATTATTTCAGCTTTATTTTCATTGTTTTTTTGTTTATTTTTTTTCCCTGTAAAGCACATTGCGTTGATGTTTAAATAAAGCTTGACTTCAGTTGATTTGATGGTGAGAGGTTAGCATGTCTTGGGGGTATGATATTTGTGCTTCTGTAACTTTCTCACTCATCATTATTCTCGATTCGTTTAAGGCCAATATGTAATCACGGTAGCATCCACAATAATATAGAAGTGTTTAGAAACATATTCTGTTTACAATAAAAGTGACTCCAAAATGACACAATACATTATTTACCATTCCTTTCTATTGGGCACAAAATAATCCGAAACATGACCAAAACAAACAGCAAATGCATCCAACAAGTTTGTAGAATCACAAGCTTGATGTAATCATTGCGTGCTAGGAATATGGGACTAAACACTTAGCATTTTACTAAATACTGAACAAAAATATAAATGCAAAATATAAAGTGTTGGTTTCATGTGCTGAAATAAAAGATCCCAGAAATGTTGGGCACAAATTTGTTTACATCCCTGTTAGTGAGCATTTCTCCTTTGCCAAGATAATCCATCTACCTGATAAGTGGGGCATATCAAGAAGCTGATTAAACAGCATGATCATTACGCAGGCATACCTTGTGGTGGGGACAATAAAAGGCCACTATAAAATGTGCAGTTTTGTCACACAACACAATGCCACATACGTCTCAAGTTTTCAGGGATCGTGCAATTAGCATTCTGACTGCAAGAATGTCCAACCTCCAACGACGTTTTAGAGAATTTGGCAGTACGTCCAACTGGCCTCACAACCGCAAACCACGTGTAACCACACCAGCCCAGGACCTCCACATCCGGCTTATTCACTTAAGGGATCGTCTGAGAACAGCCACCTGGACAGCTGATGAAACTGAGGAGTTTTTCTGTCTGTAATAAAGCCCTTTTGTGGGGAAAAACTCTGATTGGCTGGGCTAGGACAACCCATGACTGTGCCCCTGCCCAGTCATGTGAAATCCATAGATTAGGGCATAATGAATTTATTTCAATTGACTGATTTCCTTATATGAACTGTAAATCAGTAAAATCGTTGAAATTATTGCATGTTGGTTTATATCTTTGTTCAGTATACTTAAATACACATATAAGTGAATTTTTTCCAATAATTTTGGTCCCCTAAAATGGGGGGACTATGTACAAAAAGTTCTGTAATTTAAAACAGTTCACCCGATATGGATGAAAATACCCTCAAATTAAAGTTGACAATCTGTACTTTAACCTCATGATCATTGTAACATTTAAAATCCAAAGTGCTGGAGTACAGAGCCAAAACAACAATACATGTGTCGCTTTCCCAACACTCTTGGAGCTCACTATATATCAATGTTATACAAAGCAGATTTTCAGTGAGGTCCTCAATGGAAGACAAACAAAACAAAAACAAACCGGAAACACATATGATGATCTAATACTACTACGTAATACCCCAACATGTATATAAAACAGCAATAATACAACACAACTCGTGTCATTACACATTACAGGCACACACAGTCATATCTTGTTTACAAAAACAGCTGGAATGTGGGGATTTTATATCGTTACCATACTGGTGTGTAAAAGGTTTGTGTAATGATATGTAATTGTTTGTGGTGATAGGATGTTTTCCACTTGCTATTCTGGTGTATACTTACCCAGTACTGTGTTTACTGTCGGGTTATGGTGTTTGGTGTGCTCACTGCTGTTGTGTTCCAGCTAACGGCGCCCAGCAATGACTACTGGGGGGAATACGGAACCTATGGGCCATGCAGCCGCCCCTGTGGCACTGGAGTAGTCATGAGGACCAGGCAATGTATCACTGCAAGGTAAAACAAAAGTGAATGTGAGAGAGTTGAGAGAGTGTGTGTGAGAGAGAGAGAAAAGAGAAAGACAGAAAGAATGAGAGAGAAAAGAGAGACAGAGAAAGAGAGAGTGGAGAGTGTGTGTGAGAGAGAGAGAGAAAAGAGAAAGACAGAAAGAATGAGAGAGAAAAGAGAGACAGAGAAAGAGAGAGTGGAGAGTGTGTGTGAGAGAGAGAGAGAAAAGAGAAAGACAGAAAGAATGAGAGAGAAAAGAGAGACAGAGAAAGAGAGAGTGGAGAGTGTGTGTGAGAGAGAGAGAGAAAAGAGAAAGACAGAAAGAATGAGAGAGAAAAGAGAGACAGAGAAAGAGAGAGTGGAGAGTGTGTGTATGAGGATTGTATGTCTTTCTGACTCCCTCTTTGATTTGCAGGACAGACGGAGGAAACAACTGCGTGGGATCTTCTAAATCTTACCGCACCTGTAATACGCAGGTACACACACACACACACACACACACACACACACACACACACACACACACACACACACACACACACACACACACACACACACACACACACACACACCACACACCACACACCACACACCACGCACACACGCACGCACGCACGCACGCACGCACGCACGCACGCACACACGCACACACGCACACACGCACACACGCACACACAACCCCCCCCCCTCTCCATGAAAACACCAACAGACTGGGATTGTCTGTATTTTCTCCATGCAGGCATGTCCAGTGGGTTCCAGGGATATCCGTGAGGAGCAGTGTGCCCAGTTTAATAGGATGGACTTCCAGAGCAAACGCTATGCCTGGCTGCCTTACCATGGAGGTGCAACGGGAATTACATGCAAATTATAAAGTGTCATATTTCACTGTGGATTATTACCCATATCCTCATTATACATACATGAAGAATGACTAATGTTTGCTGTTTACCTGTGAAGCGTCTAACCCATGTGAGCTGAACTGCGTCCCCCGTGGAGAGAACTTCTTCTACAGACACAGGCCTGCCGTGGTGGACGGGACACCCTGCTATGTGGGCCGCAGTGACATCTGTATCGAAGGCATCTGCAGGGTATTAGTACTTACCTTATATCGTTCTTTTCATTCAACATTTAATAGAATGTTAAATGTATAATAGATAGAATAATAGATAGATAATCAATAATAGAACATTTAATCAACATGCCATGCACGCACGTGCGTGCACACACACACACAGACGCACACACAGACGAACACTCACACTCACAGACATACATACGCACACACACACACACTCACAGACACACATACGCATGCACGCACACATACACACACACTCATATTGTCTTAATCTGTTATCTGATACCTAGGCGGTGATCAACGGAGAGATCCTCGGCATGGACCGTGACGTGGTGCTGGCCCCTCCCGCTCCCGCCGCCAACTTGCGCCACCGCGAGTCCCTCACGTATGCCTACACATACAGCGCCTGGTCCGAGTGCTCAGCCCCCTGCAACGGAGGCACACAGCACCGCAGTGTACAGTGCATGGTCCAGGACTCGACGGCGCCCCACGTGGTGGATGACTCTTACTGCGTCTCCCAGGGACTACCCAGGCCGGCCAGCCAGCAGGCCTGCAACCAGCAGCAGTGTGCCGAGTACAGTGTGTCCAGCTACAGTGTGGTGGGTACTGGGTACTGGGTAGCTACAGTGTGGTGGGTACTGGGTACTGGGTAGCTACAGTGTGGTGGGTACTGGGTAGCTACAGTGTGGTGGTGACTGGCTACCGGTACTGGGTAGCTACAGTGTGGGGGGTACTGGGTACTGGGTAGCTACAGTGTGGTGGGTACTGGGTAGCTACAGTGTGGTGGGGACTGGGTACCGGTACTGGGTAGCTACAGTGTGGGGGGTACTGGGTACTTGGTAGCTACAGTGTGGTGGGTACTGTGTACCGGGAACTGGGTAGCTACAGTGTGGTGGGTACTGGGTAGCTACAGTGTGGTGGGTACTGGGTACCGGGTACTGGGTAGCTACACTGTGGTGGGTACTGGGTACTGGCTAGCTACAGTGTGGTGGGTATCGGGTACTGGGTAGCTACAGTGTGGTGGGTACCGGGTACTGGGTAGCTACAGTGTGGGGGGTACTGGGTACTGGGTAGCTACAGTGTGGTAGGTACTGGGAACCGGGAACTGGGTTGCTACAGTGTGGGGGTACTGGGTACTGGGTAGCTACAGTGTGGTGGGTACTGGGTAGCTACAGTGTACTGGGTACTGGGAACTGGGTAGCTACAGTGTGGTGGGTACTGGATCCTGGGTAGCTACAGTGTGGGGGGTACTGGGTACTGGGTAGCTACAGTGTGGTGGGTACTGGGTAGCTACAGTGTACTGGGTACTGGGAACTGGGTAGCTACAGTGTGGTGGGTATTGGGTACTGGGTAGCTACAGTGTGGTGGGTACCGGGTACTGGGTAGCTACAGTGTGGTGGGTACCGGGTACTGGGTAGCTACAGTGTGGTGGGTACCGGGTACTGGGTAGCTACAGTGTGGTGGGTACTGGGTACTGGCTAGCTACAGTATGGTGGGTACTGGATCCTGGGTAGCTACTGTGTGGTGGGTATTGCTAGCTACAGTGTGGTGGGTATTGGGTACTGGGTAGCTACAGTGTGGTGGGTACTGGGTAGCTACAGTGTGGTGGGTACCGGGTACTGGGTAGCTACAGTGTGGTGGGTACTGGGTACTGGCTAGCTACAGTATGGTGGGTACTGGATCCTAGGTAGCTACTGTGTGGTGGGTACTGCTAGCTACAGTGTGGTTGGTACTGGTACTGGGTAGCTACAGTGTGCTGGGGACTGGGTACTGGGTAGCTACAGTTTGGTGTGTACCGGGTACTGGGTACTGGATAGCTACAGTGTGGTGAGTACTGGGTACTGGGTAGCTACAGTGTGGTAGGTACTGGGAACCGGGTACTGGTTAGCTACAGTGTGGTGGGTACTGGGTACTGGGTAGCTACAGTGTGGTGAGTACTGGGTACCGCATACTGGGTAGCTACAGTGTGGTGGGTACCAGGTACTGGGTACTGGGTAGCTACAGTGTGGTGGGTACTGGGTAGCTACAGTGTGGTGGGGACTGGGTAGCTACAGTGTACTGAGTACTGGGTAGCTACAGTGTGGTGGGTACTGGATACTGGGTAGTTACAGTGTGATGGGTATCGGGTACTGAGTAGCTACAGTGTGGTGAGTACTGGGTACTGGGTAGCTACAGTGTGGTGAGTACTGGGTACTGGGTACTGAGTAGCTACAGTGTGGTGAGTACTGGGTACTGGGTAGCTACAGTGTGGTGAGTACTGGGTACTGGGTACTGAGTAGCTACAGTGTGGTGAGTACTGGGTACTGGGTAGCTACAGTGTGGTGAGTACTGGGTACTGGGTACTGGGTAGCTACAGTGTGGTGAGTACTGGGTACTGGGTACTGGGTAGCTACAGTGTGGTGGGTACTGGGTACCGGGTACCAGTACGGCCAGTATAGAGTCAACGTTAACAGTATGAAGACAGAGGGTAGATTAGGAGAGTGTTTCCCAAACCTCTCTGTCAACAAGATGTATCTGTCGGTACGCAAAATCATGTTCAATATACTGTACCTCTCTAGCAAGGTGTAAACTACTGTACTATCCAACTACAGTGTCGCCACAGAATGATTTTCAGATTGCAGATTTTGTTTTGCCGCTAAATTCCCTAATTGATTTGTCCAATGTCTAGTGCTCAGTGAGCTGTGGTGATGGCCAGCAGACCAGGGAGGTGTTCTGTGTGGGGGCGGGAGGAGAGCGTCTTGGGGAGCAGGCCTGCAGTGGTCTGGCACGCCCACCCACAGTCCAGGCCTGCCGCAAACTAGCCTGCCATACCCACATCAGCTGGCACGTCAATGACTTCGGACTGGTGAGAAAGAACTTTTTTTTATTGGGTCAAAATCATACATTACAAAACACTTTAAACAACATACATAAACAATGAGAGAGAGAGTGAGAGATACTTTTGACAGACTACAGTACACTCTTATGTATCCTCTCATCTTTCCTTACTTTTGTGTCACTCTCTCCCTCTCTATCCTTCTATCCTCCTGCTCTTTCTCACTTTCCTCTACCGCTCTCTCTCTCTCTCTCTCCTTGTCCCTATAGTGCTCTAAGAAGTGTGGTGGAGGGGTGCGTGAGAGAAGGGTGGTGTGTATGGACATAGAACAGAACCCACATGGGGAGGAAAGATGTTCCCCCCAACCCAGACCCCCCACTGTGGAGCACTGTAACACCCAGGCCTGCCATGAAGCCCAGAGTTAGTCCAATCCCTCTCTGTCTGTGTCTGTGTCTGTGTCTGTGTGTGTGTGTGTGTGTGTGTGTGTGTGTGTGTGTGTGTGTGTGTGTGTGTGTGTGTGTGTGTGTGTGTGTGTGTGTGTGTGTGTGTGTGTGTGTGTGTGTGTGTGTGTTTCTGTTTCTGTTCATCCTTGTCTCTCTCTGTATAGGTGTACCAAGTGTCCATGACCCAAGAGAACATGATAGAACTCTGAGAGGATTTGTGCCTTATGACCCTTCAGGTATGTGTACGTGTGTGTGTGAAATTATAATCATCCATGTGCGTATACTGTCTTGGGATAATTAAAGTAGAGACAGAAATAGCCTACCGTTTATTTATCACTCATTTCTCACTCCATCAAATCAGAGTTGACTATGAGACTATCTATCCTCAGGTTAAAACACACTTCTCTGAAGACTTGTTCTCCCTGCAAGCCTCAATGCTCCAATCAGTTCTGTTTTTCAAATCCGTTTTGGTCTACAGACTGTCCAATCAGCAAGTTACAATTGACCAAATGGGATTTGTGCATGTTCAGACAGCAGTCATTTGCTGACATAGCTATGCTAGTTGTCATAGTAACGGCGGGTGTGTGCACAGTGGTGTAAGTTGATTGGTGGTGGTCAGTGGAGGCTGCTGAGGGGAGGGTCAGCTCATAATAAGGTCTGAAATGGAACAAATGGAATGGCATCAAACACCTGGAAAACCATAGGTTTTATGTATTTGATACCATTCCACCTATTCCACTCCAGCCATTAACACGAGCCCGTCCTCCCACATTAAGGTGCCACCAACCTCCTGTGCTGGTGGTAGTGGTGCTAAAACACACTTCTCTTATGGTACATACTGTATGTCCCAGTCCTCCCTGTCTAGACCAAAGGTATCCAACTCTGACCCTACGAGGTCCAGATCCTGCTGGGTTTCTCTTCTACCTGATAACTAATTGTACCCACCTGGTGTCCCAGGTCTGAATCAGTCCAGGAACTAGCTTTGAGGTCCAGAGTTGAATTTGAGTGGTCTAGGGAGTGTTGTAATCCATCATAAAATCGTAGCTAGATATATACAACACAGGTTCCACTTGCCAAACTGGTAGGCCTATATCTAAAAATATACTGTTTAGCTAAACATACCTACCACTACTAAATATACTGTCTAGCTAAACATACCTACCACTACTAAACATACCTACCACTACTAAACATACCTACCACTACTAAACATACCTACCACTACTAAACATACCTACCACTAGTAAATATACTGTCTAGCTAAACATACCTACCACTACTAAATATACTGTCTAGCTAAACATACCTACCACTAGTAAATATACTGTCTAGCTAAACATACCTACCACTACTAAACATACCTACCACTACTAAACATACCTACCACTACTAAATATACCTACCACTACTAAACATACCTACCACTACTAAACATACCTACCACTACTAAATATACTGTCTAGCTAAACATACCTACCACTACTAAATATACTGTCTAGCTAAACATACCTACCACTACTAAACATACCTACCACTACTAAACATACCTACCACTACTAAATATACCTACCACTACTAAACATACCTACCACTACTAAACATACTGTCTAGCTAAACATACCTACCACTACTAAACATACTGTCTAGCTAAACATACCTACCACTACTAAACATACCTACCACTACTAAACATACCTACCACTACTAAACATACCTACCACTACTAAATATACTGTCTAGCTAAACATACCTACCACTACTAAACATACCTACCACTACTAAACATACCTACCACTACTAAACATACTGTCTAGCTAAACATACCTACCACTACTAAACATACCTACCACTACTAAACATACCTACCACTACTAAACATACTGTCTAGCTAAACATACCTACCACTACTAAACATACCTACCACTAGTAAACATACTGTCTAGCTAAACATACCTACCACTACTAAACATACTGTCTAGCTAAACATACCTACCACTACTAAACATACCTACCACTACTAAATACACTGTCTAGCTAAACATACCTACCACTACTAAACATACCTACCACTACTAAACATACCTACCACTACTAAATATACTGTCTAGCTAAACATACCTACCACTACTAAACATACCTACCACTACTAAACATACCTACCACTACTAAATATACTGTCTAGCTAAACATACCTACCACTACTAAACATACCTACCACTACTAAACATACCTACCACTACTAAACATACCTACCACTACTAAATATACTGTCTAGCTAAACATACCTACCACTACTAAACATACCTACCACTACTAAACATACCTACCACTACTAAATATACTGTCTAGCTAAACATACCTACTACTACTAAACATACCTACCACTACTAAACATACCTACCACTACTAAACATACCTACCACTACTAAACATACCTACCACTACTAAACATACCTACCACTACTAAACATACCTACCACTACTAAACATACCTACCACTACTAAACATACCTACCACTACTAAACATACCTACCACTACTAAACATACCTACCACTACTAAACATACCTACCACTACTAAATATACTGTCTAGCTAAACATACCTACCACTACTAAACATACCTACTACTACTAAACATACCTACCACTACTAAACATACCTATCACTACTAAACATACCTACCACTACTAAACATACCTACCACTACTAAACATACCTACCACTACTAAACATACCTACCACTACTAAACATACCTACCACTACTAAACATACCTACCACTACTAAATATACTGTCTAGCTAAACATACCTACTACTACTAAACATACCTACCACTACTAAACATACCTACCACTACTAAACATACCTACCACTACTAAACATACCTACCACTACTAAACATACCTACCACTAGTAAACATACCTACCACTACTAAATATACTGTCTAGCTAAACATACCTACTACTACTAAACATACCTACCACTACTAAACATACCTACCACTACTAAACATACCTACCACTACTAAACATACCTACCACTACTAAACATACCTACCACTACTAAACATACTTACCACTACTAAACATACCTACCACTACTAAACATACCTACCACTACTAAACATACCTACCACTACTAAACATACCTACCACTACTAAACATACCTACCACTACTAAACATACCTACCACTACTAAACATACTTACCACTACTAAACATACCTACCACTAGTAAACATACCTACCACTACTAAACATACCTACCACTACTAAACATACCTACCACTACTAAACATACCTACCACTACTAAACATACCTACCACTACTAAACATACCTACCACTACTAAACATACCTACCACTACTAAACATACTGTCTAGCTAAACATACCTACCACTACTAAACATACTGTCTAGCTAAACATACCTACCACTACTAAACATACCTACCACTACTAAACATACCTACCACTACTAAACATACCTACCACTACTAAACATACTGTCTAGCTAAACATACCTACCACTACTAAATATACTGTCTAGTTAAACATACCTACCACTACTAAATACACTGTCTAGTTAAACATACCTACCACTACTAAACATACCTACCACTACTAAACATACCTACCACTACTAAACATACCTACCACTACTAAATATACTGTCTAGTTAAACATACCTACCACTATTAAACATACCTACCACTACTAAACATACCTACCACTACTAAACATACCTACCACTACTAAACATACCTACCACTACTAAATATACTGTCTAGTTAAACATACCTACCACTACTAAATACACTGTCTAGTTAAACATACCTACCACTACTAAACATACCTACCACTACTAAACATACCTACCACTACTAAACATACCTACCACTACGAAACATACCTACCACTACTAAATATACTGTCTAGCTAAACATACCTACCACTACTAAACATACCTACCACTACTAAACATACCTACCACTAGTAAATATACCATAGCAAAAAATAAACACACCCAGTACTACATATTCTTACATGCTCATTTTCATCCGGGTGGGTGTTTACTTTTTGTATATGTACTTTAAGTATAATATAGAGTTCAGTTGGGCCTTCGCGCCTCACCAAACAAAGGAAAGGAGTGGTGATCAACAACAATGACAAAAATCATGAGAAGGGCTTACCAAGGAAAACTTCCAAAAGGGCTGATTTGAGGTGAAAAGGAGTTGTTGCACTCCACAAAGAAAAGGCAGAGATTTATTTATTTTTGCTCGCTTTAATCCATTGTACAGGATGCGAACAGACGACTGACGTTTCAACGTCAAGCTAACGTCTTCCTCAGAGTGATTTAAAAAAATAAATCTCTGCCTTTCTTTGTGGAGTGCTCCAACTCCCTTTATCTTGAATGAGTCCTTTTGGAAGTTTGTCTTGGTAAGCTACTCTCATTAAGTATAGGGTATTTGTATACATTATGTAAACATGTGACCTTATGTGTGTTTCCTCTCTTTAGCCACTAACACAGTGTACGACCCTTACTCCACCACCGTGGTTGGTCCCCACTGTGCCCAGTCATACTATGGCTGCTGCCCGGATGGCCACACATCCGCTGGTGGGCATAGAGGAGAGGGCTGTCCCACAGATCACTGTGAACGCACCCGGTAAGAACTTGGGTCTGCTCAGTACGGTGCAACGTTAGAGAACATTACATAACGTTCAGATAGAGATAGCGTTGTGTTGAACACACATGGCACAAAGAGTTTGATTCTGACAAAAATGTATGTTACTTGCAGTCCAACTAGTGACTTTCAACTTGATGGTCTATATTAGGGCTGCCCAACCCTCTTCCTGGAGATCTACCGTCCTGTTGGTTTTCAGTCCAACCCTCTTCCTGGAGATCTACTGTCCTGTTGGTTTTCAGTCCAACCCTAATTTAACAAACCTGATTCTACTAATTAGCTGCTCAACAAGAACTTAACTAGCTGAATCAGATACGCTAAATTAGGGTTGGACCGAAAACCTACAGGACAGCAGATCTCCAGGAAGAGGGTTGGGCAGCCCTGGCCTGTATGGATGCCGTCTGTGTCCGTGTTTCTGTCTCACCTGTCTTTGTGTGTGTCTGTCCATACCAGCTACCTGTTGGTTTATTTTCTATATCTTACCTGTGTGTGTGTCTGGTTGTCAGGTACGGCTGCTGTCTGGATGGGGTGACTCCTGCTCAGGGTCATGGAAGGGCAGGATGTGCTGATTACCACCCACCTGCGGTAAGAGCTACTACCTTCCATTATACCAGAGTGGCGCAGCGGTCTAAGGCACTGTATCTCAGTGCTAGAGGCATCACTACAGACACCCTGGTTCGAATCCAGGCTGCATCACAACCGGCCGTGATTGGGAGTTCCATAGGGCGGCGCACAATGGGCCCAGTGTCGTCATGGGTTTGGCCGGTGTAGGCCGTTATTGTAAATAAGAATTTGTTCTTAAACTGACTTACCTAGTTTAATAAAGGTTAAATATATATATATATATATATATATATATGTCTTACTATACCACCTGTTTGTCTGTCTTTCTGTATGTATGTATGTCTCTCTGTGTGTGCGTGTGTCTGACTTTCTCTCTCTCTCTCTCTGCAGGACCACTCCGCCCCAGCTTATGCTCAGTCCGGCCATATGTGCTCCCTGTCACGTGACGATGGACCCTGTGCCAACTGGTCATCCCGCTTCTACTACAACTCAGCCACTGGCAGCTGTACCCAGTTCTGGTACGGTGGTTGCCATGGCAACGCCAACAACTTTGTGTCCAGGGACATTTGCCAGAGGGAGTGTGGCGGCGCCGTCGTGACACCACGACAGGCATCCCCACCCGCACGGTCTGGCATGAGAGTAAGGGTGGGTGCGAGGGCGAGGGCGAGGGCATACCGCGCCCGGTCTTAAGAGACACAGGATGAATGTGTTTCAGTCACACACACACCGTACAGAGGAAAGGAAAGCTGTGAAGCAATTCAATAAATTACTTCATCTGTGTGCCAATGTCTTCCAAAATCTGACTTGCACCATTTCTCTGTGCTTCCTGTCATTGTTGATATCAATAAACTGAACAAATCTGAATCATGTTATCCTTCTTCTTGTGTCATAATATATTTTTATTTACTTTTTACACTTGAAGAGTGGCCCCAGTTTATCACTGGCATTATAAATATAACGTAGTAAATTGAGACTTTTATTTTGAATAGGTGCTTTTACTTTGAAATAGATAGACATTTTCTCCACTTTTTAGTGATGGCCATTCGGAGTCTTTTCGGTGAGCCAGCCAACTTGGCTCCTTTCACGTAAAAGAGCTGGCCTATTTGACTCCCAAACGGCTCTTCGTTCAAAATGTTTAAAAATCGACCTAGAGCCATGACAACATGGCAAACCTCCAATGTAAAGCAAAAGGTTGTCAGATCGTGGAATGTGCGTTCAAATAAATTTGTACCCGAGCAAATTATTATATATATTTTTTTACTCTCTGAAGAAATCTGCGTGAACCAGATTGACGCGCTCTCACCACTATTTATTGTTTCTGCAGTGAGGATTTTCACTCTTTAGAAAAATTATTTGTGTGCTCCAAAAGCAATCGTAGCAGTTCGCAAATCAGGGAGCCAAACGTATGGCTCTTTCACCACTGCGGTTCGGTTCCCGACGTTCAGCAAAAAATATCCGTTCAAGAGCCGTTCCCGAACGAACCATCACTACTTCCTTTCTCGTAATTTCTTTCCATACAGCTGCATTCCACGGGGCTAGCAGCGCAATAACAGCCATTTAAACGCTGAATCTGTAAGTCTAGCTTTAAAAGTATAATCGGACACCAGCACAAACATGGTAAGTGTGATTGCACTATACGAAGAGCAAAAACAATCTGAACTACATTATCCAATCATTCGACTCTTGCTGAGCTAGCTAGCTAAAACTGTGGCTAGCTGGCTAGCCCGAGCCACAGGGCTCTGGCATGAGCTCACAACTTTACTAGCTAGATACACATTTGCCTAATGAGCAAAATGCAGTCATTTACACTGTTAGCAAGCTTCGCGGATGTTGATGCGTATCATACAATAACAGCAACTCTATGCGTTATCGAGACAGTAAGCAAAGCTGATCCGTTAGGAACTGTTATGAGGTTCGTCAGACCAAATTCCATCTGCTCAATTCTTGTTGGATAAATTGTAACTTTGTCTTTATAATAAAATACCATTTGAGCTGTGGTAAAGTGTAACAATATTTACTTAATGCAATTGTGGAAGACAACGTCATGGTCGGTGTGTTTTGGTTGTTACTGTATAGGCCAAATACACACTTACATATGTAAAAAACCGACAGTGTTTTTGTCTTTACAGTCACACACAATTCTGCTTGTCCAGCCAACTAAGAGACCAGAGGGGCGAACATATGCCGACTACGAGTCAGTCAACGAATGCATGGAAGGTGCGAATCAGTCTACAGACACTGAGTGGTGCCGTTTGGGTCTCTGAAGTGGTTGTTCCCAGTAGCGATAAAAAACTTTACCCCACTTTTTTTTATGGAGGTATAGGCTACTACCCGAACGTCCAATAAGAAGACAGATTTTCATGTTTAGTTTCAAAACGTTTTGCTACGGTGTGCCCTACTGAACACGACCTCCGGTGTAGGCCCTACTTAAAGAACACTGTGTCAACGAATGGTTAAAAGAAGCGGTTGGCCGTCCTATTGCCTCTGACCAGAACATTGGCCGTCACTTACTGTTAATATCCAGACGATTCCACATGGTGACATTCTGCTTTTAACTGTTGGTCAGCACGGTGTGTTTTGTCCTGAGCTCAGAAGTATTTTCACATGATGTATCCTCGTTCTATGTATCACTGTCTCAACCTGTGTCCCTCCTGATCCAGGTGTGTGTAAGATGTATGAAGAGCACCTGAAGAGGATGAATCCCAACAGTCCCTCCATCACCTATGACATCAGCCAGCTGTTTGACTTCATTGATGACTTGGCGGACCTCAGCTGTCTAGTGTAAGTAGTACTGTACAACCTCACCGTTAGAGCCCAATGGTTTAGCAATAAATCCACCTTGCATTTCAGAGGTGCTATTATTATACTGCATGGTTGTATTTGTTAGTTGACACTGTAGCGAAATGTTTTGTAGTGGGGGGGGGGACAAACAAAATGTTTTCTTATTTGACAAGTTCAGGTAATCCCTCACCGTTTTGGCTCGTTGGCTTCCATTCCTAGTGAATACCACCCTGGTCTATCCTGTCATTTCACAGCTTTGCCAAGGTTTTAGGGAACTAGGGTTCCATTTTGGATTGCGACTAAGAATTGCCTTCTGTTTTTCCCCCGGGTAATTAGATCTGGTAGGCTATTTGACCCCAGGAAATAATTCTCTCTACCAATTGAGCACAAGGCTTAATGTCGTGGGAGAACAATCTTATGTTCATGACATGTCTCTCCTGGGTCTTATTTTGCGGGTAGCAGGTAGCCTAGTGGTTAGAGCGTTGGGCCAGTAACCCAAAGGTTGCTGGATCGAATCTTAGAGTAAAAATCTGTCGTTCTGCCACTGAACAAGGCAGTTAACCCACTGTTCCCCAGTAGGCTGTCATTGTAAATAAGAACAAATTCTTAACTGACTTGCCTAGTTAAATAAAGGTTCAATTAAAAAAATGTTTTGGAAAAAAAGAGGGTTTCTTGTTGGAAATGTTGATGTATTTCCTCCCGGTTTGTTTGTTTTTATTCTGTTTGGTGGCTAATGAATACTAACCTCCTGCTCTTCATTTAGGTACCGGGCGGACACTCAGACGTACCAGCCGTACAACAAAGACTGGATCAAGGAGAAGATTTACGTGCTCCTGCGGCGTCAGGCCCAACAAGCTGGGAAGTAAAGGCAGGCAGGAAGGGGCGTAGCCAAGAGGTTGCCCCCATTGCACAGATCGAGGGTCAGTTTGCTCTACCACGATCAGAACCCAAACCACTAGGAGGTAAAAACCCTGATTCTGGAACAGTGCATGGGGGCAACTTCATCAGATGGGTGTAGGGGTGGGCCTTGGTTTTATTGGTCTGGGTTATTACTGGGCTGTATAAAGGGAGGGGGACAGTGGCCCTGTTCGAGTACACACAAAACAAAGTGCAACCTCCCTTCCTTGAGAATCACAGATCTAGAAGTGATTGGATAGATGCGAGCAAGGTTATCAACCTATTGCTTTCGCCAATCCAACCAGATCAGATCAGTGAATACTCCAAGGAAGGGAGAAAACAACTATATTGAAGGTATTCTAACTGGGACTGATCTGGGGGTGGGGTGATGGGACAGTGATCTATGGGGAGGGGCTTGGGAGACAAGCCTGTGATTTGTTTGGGTCTATTTGTGGGAGGGACTAGTTGCTTGGTGAAGATGGGTCTATTGAACAGAAGAAAAACGAGCTAAAAACAGGACAACTATTTAAGTACTGTTTTTCTTTTTGTTCAAGGAAGAGGGATATGAGTGACTATTTGCTTTGTTTTTATACATTTTAAGGGAGAACTGAATTGTAACATGCCACTAAGGGTGTGATTTTGTTCATTTAAAAAAAATGAAATTAAAATGTTGATTTTTGATTTAGGGTGATGTTAGTGTCAGTAGATTAATTTCCATATTTGCACCTCTTACTGTCATTCTCATTTGAAACCTGTCTGTTTTTGTAAACGTATTTGCCTGACATCTGATTTCATGTTCATTTGTTATTTTCTCTGAATACAGTAAATTAACTATTGTTTTCAGATTTGATTTGTGGAGTGTCTTTTTTACTGAAAGCATATCAATATACTTCTTATGGTACAGACTGCATCTATGCTTTTATACTGAGAAGATGAGAACAAGCAGAGCAGAAGAGGAAAATCTTTATGTAAAGATTATCAATATATAGCTCGTCTTCGGTGTAATAAAGATTCACAAATGGATTGAATTCCTTAAATAGAAACATTTGGTAAATTACCAGAGGATGAAACATGACATTCTCTAGGGAGACCTGAATCTGAAAAGATTCTTCCAAATAATTTAATATTTTCCTATTACTGTGCACGTGTAGTAGTTATGATTCCTTGTCATTAGCTGCATATATCTTCATATTTTGCACCAAGTGATGCTGAGAGGCTCTTGTCTTACGTTTTGAAACCTGTGTACTGTTGCTTTAAAATGTGGCGGGCTGCTCGATATGCACCCAGCTGCAGCCCCACAGAAGCCTGCCACTAAAACTAGGCAGGTTTCCATTGACCCAGGTTTATTCAACAAAAGCAATGTCGCAAATGTGACGTGAAATGGAATATATAGAGAAATTTTCAAAAAATGAAAGTTTTTATCCTTTCATCAGTGGTGGATTTATATTTTGGTAAAACTTTATTGCGAACAAATGATAGAAACAGTGATTTTTGAATAAGTGATTAATGCTGACTCATTTTGAAGGTACGCGGGGTACGTAATATCACGTAACTATAAATCACCAGTCCGCATTTCATTCATTCAAGCATATGCTTGCAGGACAGAGCAACAAATTTAATGTATTTGGCACATGCACCGAATACAATAGATGTAGACTTTACTGTGAAATGCTTACTTATGAGCTAACAATGCTGAGTTAGTGAGAAAGATGTGCTGATAAAAAATAAGAAGTAGTAAAACAAAACAACAATAAGGCTATCTACAAGTAGTACCGGTACCAAGTCAATGTGCAGGTGTACATGTAGGTAGGGGTAAAAGTGACTAGGCAGCAGCATATGTGTATGTGTGTAGCGTAAATATGCGTGTGTGTGGGTAGAGCCTATGAAGATGGGGGTGTGCTCGGCCCTCTGTTTCCTGTAGTCCACAATAAGCTCCTTTGTTTTGCTGACATTGAGGGAGAGGTTGTTGTCCTGGCACCACACTGCCAGTTCTCTGACCTCCCTATAGGCCATCTCATCGTTGTCGGTGACCACTGTTGTGTTGTCAGCAAACTTAATAATGGTGTTAGAGTCATGTTTGGCCACGCAGTCGTGGGTGAACAGGGAATACAGGAGGGGACTAAGTACACATCTCTGAGGGGCCCCAGTGTTAAGGATCAGCTTGGCAGACGTATTGTTGCCTACTCTTACCACCTGGGGGAGGCCCGTCAGGAAGTCCAGGATCCAGTTGCAGAGGGAGGTGTTTATTCCCAGAGTCCTTAGCTTAGTGATGAGCTTTGTGGGCACTATGGTGTTGAACGCTGAGCTGTATGTAGACAATGAACATCATTCTCACATAGGTGTTCCTTTTGTCCAGGTGAGAAAGGTCAGTGTGGAGTGTGATTGAGATTGCGTCATCTGTGGATCTGTTGGGGCGGTATGCGAACTGGAGTGGGTCTAGGGTGTCCGGGAGGATGCTGTTGATGTGAGCCATGACCAGCCTTTCAAAGCACTTCATGGCTACCGATGTGAGTACCACAGGGCGGTAATCATTTAGGCAGGTTACCTTCGCTTCCTTGGGCACAGGGATTATGGTGGTCTGCTTGAAACATGTAGGTATTACAGACTCGGTCAGGGAGAGGTTGAAAATGTCAGTGAAGACACTTGCCAGTTGGTCCGCGCATGCTTTGCGTACACATCCTGGTAATCCGTCTGGCCCAGCGGCATTGTGAATGTTGACCTGTTTAAAGGTTTTGTTCACATCAGCAACCGAGAGCGTTATCACACAGTCATCCAGAACAGCTGGTGCTCTCGTGCATGCTTCCGTGTTGCTTGCCTCGAAGCGAGCATAAAAGGCATTCAGCTCGTCTGGTAGGCTTGCGTCACTGGGCAGCTTGCGTCTGGGTTTCCCTTTGTAGTCCGTAATAGTTTTCAAGCCCTGCCACGTCTGACAAGCGTCAGAGCCGGTGTAGTAGGATTCAATCTTAATCCTGTATTGACGCTTTGCTTGTTTGATGGTTTATCTGAGGGCATAGCGGTATTTCTTATAAGCGTCCGGATTAGTCTCCCGCTCCTTGAAAGCGGCAGCTCTAGCCTTTAGCTCGATGCGGATGTTGCCTGTAATCCATGGCTTCTGGTTGGGATATGTACATACAGTCACTGTGGGGACGACGTCATCGATGCACTTATTGATGAAGCCGATGACAGAGGTGGTTTACTCCTCAATGCCATTGGATGAATCACGGAACATATTCCAGTCTGTGCCAGCAAAACAGTCCTATGGTGTAGCATCCGCGTCATCTGACCACTTCCGTACTGAGGGAGTCACTGGTACTTCCTGCTTTAGGTTTTGCTTGGAAGCAGGAATCAGAAGGATATATATATGGTCAGATTTACCAAATGGGGGCGAGGGAGAGCTTTGTATGCATCTCTGTGTGTGGAGTAAAGGTGGTCTAGGATTTTTCTTCCCCCTGGTTGCACATGTGATATGCTGCAAAAATTAATTGTAGGTCATCAATTTTATTTTCAAATGATTGCACGTTAGCAAGAAGAACGGATGTCAGTGGGAGTATACTCGCTCGCCTCCGGATTCTCAGAAGGCTGCCCGATATGCGGCCCCTTGTCCGGCAAAGTAGTCTTGTCAGGTATCCCGCACTCCGACCTCTTTCTTTTTCCGAGTCTCAGGGATTTGGGCCTGGTCCGGAATGAGCAACATGTCTTTCGCCTCCGACTCATTGAAGTAGAAATACTCATCCAGATCGATGTTAGTTATCGCTGTTCTGATGTCCAGAAGCTCTTTTCTGTCATAAGAAACGATGGTGGAAGCATTATGTACTAAAGAAGTTAACACACAAAATAGCACAATTGGTCAGGAGCCTGTAAAACGGCTGCTATACCCTCCAGCGCCATTCAAACCCTGCCGAGCACACAAAGATTCAAGTGGACGGAGGAAGAGACCAAAGAGTTTTTTGGTTTGATTCAAAGTATTAAAGATGGAAAACGCCAAAGAAACGCCTCATTGTTTGAACAATTACTGTAAATAAGACATGCAGAGTAAGGGCCATAACAAAGCCTGGCACATCTTAAGATCCAAGTGGAAGGCCTTGAAACAGCGCTACCTGAGTGAAAAAAGAGAGCTTCCTCGAAGTGGTCCTGGAGGTAAAAGCATGTTCCACTTCCTATCAGAAAGAATGAAATCCTAGGACAAAGACCTGTTGTTTCAATGCACACCAACATAAACAGCTCACGTGCTGGTAAGTAATGTTACGTTAGGCTATAGGACTTCAGCAAGGTAACTGACAATTGCCCTGAGGGAGAGGCGTCCGTAGACGACGAGGAGGATGACACCCTGGAGAGAGTACCTACAGGTAGGCCTATGTATAAATTCCTCTTAAGAAACTATTAGGTTGGCATTGGCTTATCATGAGGCTGTAGCCTACTTTGCTACTAACTGAAGAAATGCTGAAAATTAGTTGGCTAGCCCATATAATAATGCCTATGTAGATACAACATACACTAGATGGCCAAAAGTATGTGGTCATGTGCTCATCGAACATCTCATTCCAAAATCATGGGCATTAATATGGAGTTGGTCCCCATTTTGCTGCTATAACAGCCTCCACTCTTCTGGGAAGGCTTTCCACTAGATGTTGGAATATTGCTGCGGGGACTTGCTTCCATTCAGCCACAAGAGCATTCGTGAGGTTGGGCGAATAGGCCTGGCACGCAGTCGGTGTTTAGGGCTCTGTGCAAGTCAGTCAAGTTCTTCCACACAGATCGCGACAAACCATTTCTGAATGGACCTTGCTTTGTGCATGGGGGCACTGTCATTCTGAAACAGGTAGGGCCTTCCCTAAACTGTTGCCACAAAGTTGGAAGCACAGAATCGTCTAGAATGTCATTTTATGCTGTAGTGTTAAGATTTCCCTTCATTGTAAGGGGCCTAGCCTGAACCATGAAAAACTGTCCCAGACCATTATTCCTCATCCACCAAACTTTACAGTTGGCACTTTGCATTGAGGCAGGTACTGTTCTCCTGGCATCCGCCAAACCCAGATTAGTCCGTCAGACTGCCAGATGGTGAAGCGTGATTGATCACTCCAGAGAACGCGTTTCCACTGGTCATGAGAACAATGGCTGTGAGTTTTACACCACTCCAGCCGACGCCTGGCATTGTGTTTGGTGATCTTAGGCTTGTGTGCAGCTGCTTGGCCATGGAAACCCATTTCATGAAGCTCCCGATGAACAGTTATTGTGCTGACGTTGCTTCCAGAGGCAGTTTGGAACTCGGTAATGAGTGTTTCAACCGAGGACAGAGGATTTTTACGCGCTACGCGCTTCATCACTTGCCGCTCCTGTTCTGTGAACTTGTGTGGCCTACCACTTTGTGGCTGAGCTGTTGTTGCTCCTAGACGTTTCCACTTCACAAGAACAGCACTTACAGACCGGGGTAGCTCTAGCAGGGCAGAAATTTGACACATGAGAATTACTAGAATATGGCAAATATTAGTAAATTCTTGCATTCTATCCATACTGGCTTTTTCATGCCACCTGAGAAATGAAACAGATACTAATGTGCAATTTGACTAAATGGAAACACTTCATTTTTATTTGACATTCTAGTTTTTAGCATTTAAAAAATGTTTTTTAGATGTGACATTATGTCCAGCTATTTTTACAGATACAAGACAATTAAATGTGATCGCATCATAGTGTAACGGATGTGAAATGGCTAGCTAGTTAGCGGGTGCGCGCTAGTAGCATTTCAATCAGTTACGTCACTTGCTCTGAGACTTAAGTAGTGTTGCCCCTTGCTTTGCAAGGGCCGCGGCTTTTGTGGAGCGATGGGTAACGACTGTGCTTCGTGGGCGACCGTTGTTGATGTGTGCAGAGGGTCCCTGGTTCGCGCCCGTGTCGGGGCGAGGGGACGGTTTAAAGTTATACTGTTACATTGATGCTGTTGACCCGGATCACTGGTTGCTGCGGAAAAAGGAGGAGGTTGAAAGGGGGGTGAGTGTAACGGATGTGAAATGGCTAGCTAGTTAGCGGGTGCGCGCTAGTAGCATTTCAATCAGTTACGTCACTTGCTCTGAGACTTAAGTAGTGTTGCCCCTTGCTTTGCAAGGGCCGTGGCTTTTGTGGAGCGATGGGTAACGCTGCTTCGTGGGTGACTGTTGTCGATGTGTGCAGAGGGTCCCTGGTTCGCGCCCGTGTCGGGGCGAGGGGACGGTTTAAAGTTATACTGTTACAATAGCAGGAAATTGTTGCATCAATTTTCTATGAGAAAATGTGCCATCTACTGGACATGGTTAATTCCTACCACATACATGTGAACTCCTCATTTTCTTTCTTAGATTTTCTCCTTTCCTCGCTCCCTTTCCAACCTCATTTCCTAGCTCCCTTTCTTTTCCAAATCAAATCAAATCAAATTTTATTTGTCACATGCGCTGAATACAACAGGTGTAAACCTTTCTGTGAAATGTTTACTTACAAGCCTTTAACCAACAATGCAGTTTTAAGAAAATAGAGTTGAGAAAATATTTACTAAATAAACTAATCTAAAAAAAAAAGTAACACAATAAAATAACAATAACGAGACTATATAGAGGTACCGAGTCAATGTGCGGGGGTACAGGTTAGTTGAGGTAATTGAGGTAATATGTACATGTAGGTAGGGGTAAAGCAAATATTCATAGATAATGAACAGCGAGTAGCAACAGTGTAAAAAAACCTTCCTTTCCTTCCCTACTTCTCATTCCTTCCTACTACTTCTATTCCCCTTTCTCTATTTCCTTATCTCCTTTCCTTACCTAGCTTTCTTTCCTAGCTTCCTTTCCTTTACTCATTTTCTTTCCTAGATTCCTTTCTCGCTTTCCTCACTCCATTTTCTAACTCCCTATCTTTTCCTCTTTCCTAGCTTCCTTTCCTAACTCCCTTACCTCCTTTCCTAGATTCCTTTCCATCCCTACCACTCTTTCCTTCTCTATCTCCCTTTCCTTAAAGTTAGCAAAGGAGGAAAGAAAAAGTTCACATGTATGTGCTAGGGATTAACCACGGCCTGTAGATGGAGATTGAATTGAATTGATAGTATTGGTTTTAGTGACAGGCTACTGTGGGGCTGCAGCTGGATACTATTGTGCTGCCCTGTTGTTGCTGTGCTGGAAACCCCGTACTGACTTTCTGAAGGGACCCAAGATGGCTGAATGGTCACAGAAGCTGTAGTTAACAATTATCTAGATAAGCAATATGATGGAAATGAATGACAAATAATGTTAGTATGTGAAACATAACATTGGGGGGAGTTATACGATTACAGCTTGATGGTCTTCCTCTTTTTGAAATGCAAGGACACCCAGTGAGAAAGACGGATTTCTCCGCGGCCCGGAGCCAGAACATGGCGGAACACTTGGGAAAGAAATAGCTAGCTAGCAGCTAACGTATTATAGAAAGCCGTATAGCTGATCGGAAACGTCGGGCTACATTTAACGACACTGTTTGCGGTTCGTAAACGGGCAATAATGTAACCGGTGTATGGTATTTGTCGATGTATAATAATGTACTGTTTTCATAAGATGTTGAATGTAGCAAGGCAGTTAGCCGACTAGCTAGCTAACGTGCTAGCTAGTTAGCTCCGGTAGATAGCTAGCTAGCTAGCATACAGCAATTATCTCAGTGTACTATAGCTGAAGTCCTCTAACATAGCCATAATATTACACTGAATGTTTCCCATTCGAACCTAGTTTAAATACGTATTATTTGGTCTATGGTTGTACTGTTTGTGTAGCTAGTTTCTGAAGGAGAATGTGTAGGTAGCTAGCGAGCTAACTGATCTGCTAGACAGCGCGAACGGACGCGTCGTAGGCTTTTTGGTTTGCGCGAGACAAGTTTTGTGGTTGCCAGCTAGCATCTGTAGCAAGCTACACATAGCGAACTGTGATAACTAGCTAGTTAATCTAGTTTTTGAAATCTTCTGAATAAGTGGATCTACAGTAGTTGATCCTCACAACCACCATACTAGGCAGTCTGTAGAGTTGGCGCGTTGCCGCGCAAGGTAAACAGAAGTCGGCTGGGGAAAGCGGTCACGACCACCTGCCAAGATGACGGACACCCGCCGCCGAGTCAAAGTTTATACGCTCAACGAGGACAGACAATGGGACGACCGCGGCACCGGACACGTCTCCTCGGGCTATGTAGAGCGGCTGAAAGGCATGTCTCTGCTGGTGCGAGCGGAGAGCGATGGTGAGTCAGGTAAAAGTATTGTTATACTCTCACTAATTCTCACAACCATTGATTGATTACTATACTCTTTGTTCTGATCATGTCACGATGTTGTTGATGACACCTAGCTAGCTATCTGTAAACAAACTACGTCGCCTCGTTTTTGTGTAGTATTATGAAGACCGTCAAAAGAGGAGCCTCGATATCTAATTAGTGGGTGGTCCATTGAGCCCTTGAGTCCTATACAAGTCACCGACCCTGAATCTTCATACTATGTGCACTAAAAGATACAAATACATAGCTAGAAGTGATCATGGAATATCATGCCCCATCTCAGCCAGGCCCCTGTTGTAAATGCATCTAAACAGTATGTTATTGCCTTACAGTTACATAATCACTCTGTCCCCACAGCCACCCAAAGAGGGGCTGAGATACACAACTCCCGATTTAGCCCCCTGCCGTCCTTTTGCAGCAGCGAGCTGCGTACACTTCAGCTGTGGAAATCTTTGTGCAAAGCTGCATGTTAGTTTTTGGTGTTATCGCTAACTCACTTTGTGTTTCTAAACATCCCCAGGTTCCCTACTGCTGGAGTCGAAGATAAACCCAAACACAGCCTACCAGAAACAACAGGTCAGTCACTTGCTAGATGAAGACTCTTGAATGTTAGCGTAATGTTTCCTGTCTTATTCTAACAGTGTATGTATGACAGTAATAGTGCTGTTTTGTCTCTTTCCATCAGGACACGTTGATAGTATGGTCGGAGGCTGAGAACTATGACCTGGCCCTCAGCTTCCAGGAGAAGGCCGGCTGTGATGAGATCTGGGAGAAAATCTGTCAGGTAATCCCACTTTTCTTCTCTGTGTGTGTGTGTGTTTGCGTGCGTGTGTGCGTGAGTGTGAGCATAAGATGAAGGTGGAACATACTCAACTCTATTGTCTTGAGGCTAGAAGCCAAAAATCCCTTAATAATGAAGTATAATTATATGTTTAGCACTCACTTAATGTGAGAGAATTTATTTTTCTACATTTCTAAGTATGGTTGAAAGGTTAGAGCATGCATGTTCATGTATAACTAATGCCTTCATGCGTTGTGTTTTGACTCGTGTTTCTCTCTGTTCTGTCGCTAATGTTGTACTGTTATAACTCATTGGTTTGTTCATGTGATTTTTGACTCCCGTGCCTCCGTCCCATCTCTACCAGGTCCAGGGCAAGGACCCGTCGGTGGACATCACCCAAGAGCTGGTGGACGAGTCGGAGGAGGAGCGCTTCGACGACATGTCCTCCCCGGGGCTCGAGCTCCCACCCTGCGAGCTGGGCCGCCTCGAGGAGCTCGCAGAACTTGTGGCCTCCTCCCTCCCCTCGCCCTTACGCCGTGAGAAACTGGCCCTGGCTGTGGAGAACGAGGGCTACATCCGCAAGCTCCTGGAGCTCTTCCGCCAGTGCGAGGACCTGGAGAACGCCGACGGCCTCCACCACCTCTACGAGATCGTCAAGGGCATTTTCCTGCTGAACCGCACGGCCCTGTTCGAGGTCATGTTCTCAGAGGAGTGCATCATGGACGTGATTGGCTGCCTGGAGCACGACCCGGTGCTGGGGGCTGCGCCGAGGCGCCACCGTGACTTCCTCACCAAGACAGCCCGCTTCAAGGAGGTGATCCCCATCGGCGACCCCGAGTTGCGTGCCAAGATCCACCAGACGTACCGGGTGCAGTACATCCAGGACATGGTGCTGCCCACGCCGTCGGTGTTCGAGGAGAACATGCTCTCCACGTTGCACTCGTTCATCTTCTTCAACAAGGTGGAGATCGTGGGCATGCTGCAGGTGAGTCTGTGGGGACACGGGGAGGGCACCAGCATGCACAGTGAACACAAACATGTTTTGTATTTTTTCCTCGTTTCCTCTATAATTAGTAACATTTTATCTCTGCATTGTTGTCCCGTAAGTAAGCGTTTCACTGTTAGTCTGCACCTGTTTACCAAGGATATAACAAATATGATTTGATTTTGATTTGAATTAAGTGGCCACATTCAGGACATCATAGGCCAGAGTAAGGTGCTACACACACACATACAGGTGTACACATGGGGAGCAGGGAGCGTGCTGTAATGGTGAAATGTCAGCGATTTCTGTGTTTTGGTTTTTATTTACGTAGAGTTTTTCTTATGATAGCCATATAAACCCCAGTCTGAGTACCAGTCGCTTATGTTCCACTCCTTGTCATTGGCAAATAAACGGGCCTTTCGGCAATCTCAACATTCAATATGTGCTGGATTTACAGTGGAGTTGCTCATTGGTTGTTGGAATTAACATTGAATATTTTCCATGATGACATGTGGAGCCTGAAATAGAATTATAATTTATAACAAAGTCAAAAATAAACATTTAGCTGTTAGCTAGGCAAGTTGTTGTATTTTAAGGCAATTTGTGATTTGAATTGCGTTATGCATTTAGATGTGAGCTAGAAACTTTTGACAGACTGGTTTCATCTGGACAAACAAACTGTTGCTTAGCAACCATATACCAACATGTTCTATGAAGAGAAAAAGTGGTAGTTCCAATATTTGCATAATCGTTGTGATTGTATGATAACTGTGAGGGTGATCTTCTCAACCTCATTATTGATAGTGTTCGTATTTGAAGATGGCAGAAAGGCCAGTCTCTTTGGCACATGACATGGAGTATAAGCTAGTAAAGAGACTGGTACCCAGGCTATATGAACCATACCTAGAGCCCAGAGATTTCTCTGGCTGGGTTTATTCTCCTGGCCCTAACCAAACCTCTTGGAACTAAAATAAATGGTCAGCCTTTGTATCAGTACAGAGGCACCAGATAAAGTCTATATATGCTGTGTGTTCTCACTATAAAGGAAGCGTGTGCTTTTTTAGTTTGTCTTGTGTATGTGCTGTACCCATGGTCAATGATTGGCTACTTTTATGGTCAAGTGACCTTATGGTTTTTGCACTGTCAATTCCACACCTTGTTTGTGTACGGTAGTCTCCGTGGAAACGGCAGAGTGTTTTGTAAACAAGTTATGCTGTTTGGGGGGAAACGGACAGACATGGGCTGTGTTAATCAGGCACCAAAGGGAAGAAAGCAGACTGAAGCAGCCAGGGACTAGCTGGGCTTGTCCAATAAGAAAAGTTAATTTGCTGACTCTGAAACTAGGCTAACTATGGTAAAAATGTTGTGACTAGGAATTACTTAGGTGCTGATGCAATATGTATACTGAACAAAAATATAAACGCAATATGTAAAGTGTTGGACCCATGTTTTATGAGTTGAAATAAAAGATCCCAGATATTGTCCATACACTAGTGAGCCTGACAGGTGTGGCATATCAAGAAGCTGATTAAACAGTATGATCATTACGCAGGTGCACCTTGTGCTGGGGAAAATAAAAGGCCACTCTAAAGTTTTGTCATAACTCAATGCCACAGATGTTTTGAAGGAGTTTGCAATTGGCATGCTGACTGTAGGAATGTCCACCAGATCTTTTGCCAGAGAATTGAATTCATTTCTCTACCATAAGCCACCTCCAACGTCGTTTTAGAGAATTTGGCAGTATGTCCATCCGGCCTCACTACCGCAGACCACGTGTATGGTGTCGTGTGGGCGAGTGGTTTGCTGATGTGAACAGAGTGCCACATGGTGGGGTTATGGTGTGGGCAGGCATAAGCTACGGACATCAAACACTATTACTTTTTATCGATGGCAATTTCAATGCACAGAGATGCCGTGATGAGGCCCATAGTCATGCCATTCATCCGCCGCCATCACCTCATGTTTCAGCATGGTAATGCACAGCCTCATGTCGCAAGGATCTGAACAAAATTCCTCAAGGTTGTAATTATCCCAGTTCTTCCATGTCCTGCGTGCTCACCAGACGTGACCCATTGAGCATGTCTGGGATGTTCAGGACCGGCGTGAATGACAGCGTATTCCAGTTCCCGTCAATATCCAGCAACTTCGCACAACCATTTAAGAGGAGTGGGACAACATTCCTCAGGCCACAATCAACAGCCTGATTTAGCTCTATGCAAAGGAGATGTCAAACTGCTTGAGGCAAATGGTGGTCACACCAGATACTGACTGGTTTTCCTTCTGTGACCGACATATGCATATCTGTATTCCTAGTCGTGAAAAATCCATAGATTAGGGTCTAATGAGTTTATTTCAATTGACTGATTTCCTTATATGAACTGTAACTCAGTAAAAATCTTTGACATTTTTGCATGTTGCGTTTTTGAATATTTTTGTTCGGTATATTACGATTCTAAATGTATTTAGATTCTGCTATTTTAAATGTTACAAACATATTGCTCACTATATGTCTACTGCGGTGGGATAAACGAGAGCCATTCCAAAACTAGGTTTTGATCAGTCATGGAAATAAGTGCTGAAAACATGTTGACTCACCATTTTAAAAAGAGAAGGTGCTATAGCAGGAAACAAGAGTTTTGTCACAGGTACTGCCCACTAGCACAAAAAGAATACCGTGATTAATGTTTTTTTTTTTTTTTTTTGCAATACAAGTAAATAAATATGCCGCTATGTAACAATCATCCAAACCCCCCCCCCCCCCCCCCCCCCCCCACTAATTAGGACTTCTCATAAAGGTCCTTTATCTAGGAAACGGTTTTCAGCTTCCTCTTACAGTGAGTCAGGGTTGTTAAGCTCAAATGTTTTTCAACTAAAAGTTAAAATGAGTGTTCTTATTGGACAAGGACGGGTAGTACTTCCTCTTTTTGGAAAGATGTTCTCTTGTTTCGTGCCTATTGAAACAACCCCAGGGTTAACACGGCATGTTGGGACAGCTAAACATCAGCAGACCTATTGACCATGATAGCTTCAGATACAAATGACCTTCATAGGCACATATCTATGATCAGTTTAAACCCTCTCCAACCATAGCCATTTGGGAGTCAAACTCAAAAACGGACAGATCTGTGTCCGTGTACAACTTTATGGCGTTATCATCCTCCTCATCCTTTGTTCTCTTGTTTTTCTTTCCTTCACGGTCAGGACGATGAGAAGTTCCTGACAGACCTCTTTGCACAGCTCACAGACGAGGCCACCGACGACGACAAGCGATACGAACTGGTACGCCAACTGACATCAACACAGACGCAACTAATGCCGGACTCCCACTAGGTCGCATTGCCAGGCCGGTGGGGCTTGGCCTTGTAATGTGAATCAAGCACAAGGGTTTATTTGGACAAAATGGACAATTATTACCACCTTTCTCACACATTGTATAGTAGTCATTGGCAAACATTAAGTTTTCTTCCCCACAGGTAAACTTCCTAAAGGAGTTCTGCGCCTTCTCCCAAACGTTACAACCTCAAAACAGAGAAGCCTTCTTCAAGACACTGTCGAACATGGGCATTCTCCCTGCACTAGAGGTGGTACTGGTGAGAGCCCACACAGCACTCCAGACCTGGGTCATACACGACAAATACTTGAAAGTGTTTGAGGATTTTATTTTCATAGTCTTGGGGAGAAGGAGAAATGTATTGTTTGTCAAATGTGACAAAATGGCAGCTGTTCTTGCCATGATTATGGTCTGTGTGTAATTTTAACGTTTTATTAGTTGTATGTATGGCATACACCGTCCAATGAAATGCTTACTTGCAGGTTCCTTCTGGACAATGCAACAACAATAATAAATAATAATAGGAACAGAAAGTAAATGTCTCAGTAGAACAGAATAAACATTTTAACATCAGTATAATACAGGAAGGCCCAATTTATAGTACTGTATTTACACGTGTTTGGGGATGAGGGGATTGGTGAAGTGTTTAAATTGTGCAGTTTTTAGCGATCATGTAATTTTAGTTTTGTGTTTTGTGCACATAAAGAATTAATAGTGTTACTTATAAGCCCATGTGAGCTGACCACCAATAGGTGTATGACACTGGAATAAAATCAATCAATCAACATCAGTTGATTAAGGCGTCAGGGTCAGAAATGGTCAAATAACTTTTGGACGCGTTCCATTTGACCAGGCAAACTAAATCAAATACTGCTCAAGCATTTGACTGATCTTTTTTGACCAGCGTACTAAGGTGCCATCAGCCTTTAACAATTACTAACAAATTCAGATGTTTTTTTTCCTTGACTAACTACTAATGATGATGTTATTCTAGTCTAATCTGTTCTACTCCGTAATATTCTATTCCATTGTGTTCTGTGACTGATGTCGTGTGTGTGTGTGCGCGCCATCAGGGGATGGATGATGTGCAGGTGCGTGGCGCGGCCACTGATATCTTCTCCTATCTGGTGGAGTACAACCCCTCTATGGTACGAGAGTTTGTCATGCAGGAGTCCCAGCAGAACGACGACGTGAGTACAGCTCTCACCTATACCAGGGATGTGTTTTAATATGAACCAAACATAAGCAAACACAATTAAGCGGGGAGGGATGTACAGTTAAGGTTGGAATTTTACATACACTTAGGTTGGAGTCATTAAAACTTGTTTTTCAACTACTCTGCAAATTTCTTGTTAACAAACTATAGTTTTGGCAAGTCGGTTAGGACATCGACTTTGTGCATGACACAAGTAATTTTCCCAACGATTGTTGACAGACAAATGATGTCATGGCTTTAGAAGGTTCTGATAGGTTAATTGACATCATTTGAGTCAATTGGAGGTGTACCTGTGGATGTATTTCAAGGCCTACCTTCAAACTCAGTGCCTCTTTGCTTGACATCATGGGAAAGTCAAAAGAAATCAGCCAAGACCTCAGAAAACAAATTGTAGATCTCCACAAGTCTGGTTCCAAACGCCTGAAGGTACCACGTTCATCTGTACAAACAATAGTACGCAAGTATAAACACCATGGGACCACGCAGCCGTCATACCGATCAAGAAGGAGAAGCGTTCTGTCTCCTAGAGATGAATGTATTTTGGTGCGAAAAGTGCAAATCAATCCCAGAACAACAGCAAAGGACCTTGTGAAGATGCTGGAGGAAACGGGTACAAAAGTATCTATATCCATAGTAAAATGAGTCCTATATCAACATAACCTGAAAGGCTGCTCAGCAAGGAAGAAGGCACTGCTCCAAAACCGCCATGAAAAAGCCAGACTACGGTTTGCAGCTGCACATGGGGACAAGGATTGTACTTTTTGGAGAAACAGTTCTGGTCTGATGAAACAAAAATAGAACTGTTTGGCTATAATGACCATCGTTATGTTTGGAGGAAAAACGGGGAGGCTTGCAAGCCGAAGAACACCATCCTAACCGTGAAGCACGGGGGTGGCAGCATCATGTTGTGGGGGTGCTTTGCTGCAGGAGGGACTGGTGCACTTCAAAATAAATGGCATCATGGTGGAGGAAAATTAATGTGGAGATGTTGCTTCAATATATCAAGACCTCAGTCAGGAAGTTAAAGCTTGGTCGCAAATGGGTCCTCCAAATGGACAATAACCCCAAGCATACTTCCAAGTTGTGGCAAAAGGACTTAAGGACAACAAAGTCACGGTATTTTAGTGACCATCACAAAGCCCTGACCTCAATCCCAAAATTTGTGGGCAGAACTGAAAAAGCGTGTGTGAGCAAGGAGGCCTACAAACCTGACTCAGTTACACCAGCTCTGTCAGGAGGAATGGGCCTAAATTCGCCCAACTTATTGTGGGAAGCTTTTGGAAGGCTACCTGAAACATTTGACCCAAATGTAACAATTTAAAGGCAATGCAACCAAATACTAATTGAGTGTATGTAAACTTCTGACCCACTGGGAATGTGATGAAAGAAATAAAAGCTGAAATGAATCATTCTTTCTACTATTATACTGACATTTCACTTTCTTAAAATAAAGTGGTGATCCTAACTGACCTAAAACAGGCAATTGTTACTAGGATTAAATGTCAGGAATTGTGAAAAACTGAGTTTAAATGTATTTGGCTAAGGTGTATGTAAACTTCCAACTTCAACAGTACCTGAATTTGTCCAATAGAAACTCTCGTTGTCATTGCAAAAAATGCTTTCCATTTGGTTTAAACGGTTGCCGTTGCACAATGTTTGGAACTGGATTTGCAACGGTGTTTGTCTAATGAATACACCCCTGCATTCCCATTAGTAGGACATTCGAGATGCTAACCTCAAGAGTTATGGACTATCGAAATGGGACAAATATGAAACAACCAAAAAAACGGCCTGTTCCGGAATACTAGAGATCACTTTCGGTTCTGTTTCCGTTCCTCAATGTCGTTATTTTCTGGTTTTCGGTTCTGTTCCCTGAACCGGTTTCAACCACTGGTTTGAACATTGTGAGGGGTGACGTTCCAGGTTGTTCTTTTTGCTGTCACACTGCTGTGCATTTCAGAATATTTCTAGGCTTATGTCCCATCAAAAAGATTCCTGAGACGTTACACACCTTTCCAGGCTTTGATCTTGAATCCTTTGGTAATCTGCACAGCTTGACTGCAATAAAAATGACCTGGAACGCCACCATTGTGCATGATGCTGCGTTCACATAGGCGACTCATCATGCCAGGATGAAACCTGATGTCATTGTTTGCAATGAGACAATGATGCCTAAAACATTGAACCTTTTGCCTTCTGTTAGCATAAGACTAGTCGTGAAGACCAACTAAAACAATAACTAGGCTCATTTTAATGTCTATCATGATATGTTTAGCAACATCACCTACAGTGTAGCTAGGAAGTTTGGATGTTCAAAGTGCCATATTTGTTCAGTTTGGAATTTTGGATGTAGCTAAGCTAGCATGTTCTTCAAATCAGCCAGCCAGGCAAACTGCCAAGCAACGTAGGTTAGTCCACAAGTTTTCACGTCATCCGGTCTGACGTTCTTTGAGTCGCCTATGTGTTTTTAAAGGTAGCATGAGTGCTAGTGGTAATATTGCCTCTAGACGCTGATCTTGGGTCATTTTTGCATTTCCCCCACTACTGGTTAGGCTTGGGGGAGGGAAAGCTGATCCCAGATCTGTCCCTAGGGGAGCAGTGCTAATGGTGTCTGTCTAAAGTCTCTCTTGTATCTCCCACCGTGTCTCTCCCAGGACATTCTGCTGATCAACCTGATCATCGAGCACATGATCTGTGACACTGACCCCGAGCTGGGCGGCGCCGTGCAGCTGATGGGCCTGCTGCGCACCCTGGTGGACCCTGAGAACATGCTGGCTACCGCCAACGTGAGTAGAGCTTCTCGCTTCTTACCTCTTAACCTCTTCCTCTCACCCTCCCTTACACCTCTCACCCTTCCTTACACCTCTCACCCTTCCTCTCACCTCTCACCCTTCTTCACCCTTCCTTTCACCTCACCCTGAGCTAACAACCCTCACCCGGGAACATGCTGGTCATCGCCAACGAAAGTCTAGCTCCTTCTCTCTCCTCTCGTCCGGAGACGAGGCCTCTCTCTCGTCTAACCCCTGGTGTAGATCTCCTGTGTTTTGTTGAAGCTTTTTTTTGCTTGGGAGTGTTTGTAACTCACAGTTTGTCTCTGGTCCTCCTGCAGAAAACGGAGAAGACTGAGTTCCTCAGCTTCTTCTACAAGCACTGCATGCACATCCTCTCTGCTCCTCTACTGGCCAACACCACAGACGACAAACTCAGCAAAGGTGAGTCATCAATCCCCTATGCCTGAGCGTGTGTGTGCGCGTGCGTGCCAAGATGACATTATTTTTGACTTGTCCATGGCCCACTGTAAATGTGTGAGTTCTCTGATTATCATAAGGACGTACACATTCACTGAAAGTTATACATATAGGCACGCTCACCTGAGATTAGTTACTGTATGTGTGAGTGAATGAACACCAATCTTACACACACACACTCACCATATGAGCCAGTGTACTGTATGTGTGTGAGTGCTTTATGATAGTTATGAACCCCCCCCCCCCAAACACAGTAACCACCTTTCTCCCCCAGATGACTTCCAGACGTCTCAGCTGCTGGCTCTGATCCTGGAACTGCTGACGTTCTGCGTGGAGCACCACACCTACCACATCAAGAACTACATCATCAACAAGGACGTCTTACGCCGGGTCCTGGTGCTCACCGCCTCGCAGCACGCCTTCCTGGCCCTTTGTGAGTCCCCTATATATATATATATATATATATATTGAATGCAAAATAGGTGACCTACGTGATTCGTGTAGATCCGATGAGAAAAGTTTGGGAGGGAGGGGGGGCTTTGGATGACTCCTTGTCATTCCTCAAGTTATAACACGTTAGTGCTTACTGGACCCTGGAAATGTTCACTAGCTAACGAACTAACCACGATCTGTTAACTAATGTTTTCCCTCTAAAGTATGTGGCTAATTTTCAGAATGAGAGAATTAGGTGAAAATTAGGTGTTGCTTGTTCAACAAGTGGATTGAGGGTTAAAGTGTAGCTGGAGCTGGGCCTGGCTTAAGCTGGATGCCACCATAGAGGTGAAAGGAACACCACATCTTTCCCTCTTTCTCACTTTTGCTGGCACATTGTAGAACAGATGTCCACAGGCAGAAAGTGTACAATGTAGTAATGTGTAGCCCAAAGATATTGCTTTTGTTGTGTTGAACTTGACAGTAACACGTGTGAATGAGGGGGGGATTATCATTTTTTTAAACTGTGAATGTTATTTTTGCACACATGTAGCCTTGTGCACTTGATCAATGTCTACTATAGTGTCCACTATAATAGAGCAACAATAGAATGCCTGTTTGTTTCATTCTATTTCTACTTGAAGATGTTTTTTCCCCAAGTGCAATATTTATGTGTGTGTGGTCACAAGCGTTCTATTATAAAGGCTGTCATGGTAACAAGCATTCTATTATAAAGGCTGTCATGGTAACAAGCATTCTATTATTAAGGCTGTCATGGTAACAAGCATTCTATTATTAAGGCTGTCATGGTAACAAGCATTCTATTGTAAAGGCCGTCATGGTAACAAGCATTCTATTATAAAGGCTGTCATGGTAACAAGCATTCTATTGTAAAGGCTGTCATGGTAACAAGCATTCTATTGTAAAGAATTGTAAGCATTCTATTGTAAAGAATTCTACCTCGTTCATCTTTCAGTCACCCACGTGGTTATAACCATTGAGGAGATGGCATGTGGGTGCCTGCTTCTATAAACCAATGAGGAGATGGGAGAGACAGGACTTGCAGCGGGATCTGCGTCAGAAATAGAACTGACTTCTATTTCAGCCCTTGGCAACGCAGACGCTTGTTGGCGCGCGCGAGCAGTGTGTAATATTTGAATAACATTTTGCAACATTCGCGCACGCGGTGTAGTCAGCCTGTAACTTTTAGTACGACGGGTTTCCCTCGTGGATTCTAGATTATTTTTTTCTTATCAGATCAGTGTAGATCTGAAATAAAATGTATTTCTGGGGGCGGGGTTAAGTGTGTTTGTGGGTAGGGATAGGTGTTTTCATAACAATTATAATGCACACACACACACAGTACATTGGGGGGGGGACTGGTATGGACTAATACATACCCATGTCTGTTCTACGAAATATATTCCCAAATAAATGTATATCTCAAATATTTTACTTTCTCTTACACTGTGTGCACTGAACTGACATGCACGATTGTTTGCGGACACTCCGATGTTCAGATGAAGGGAATTAACGGGTCTATAATGCACATCACTGTGGCAGCGGCGTGTAGCCTACGATAGCTGCCGGTCATTCTCTCAGGATGGAACTGTCCAATGCTACTATTTCTGCCATCTAATGCTGTTATTAAAACTAAATCAGACAGCCCCATAGAAGAACAGTTTACCTAGGGATAGGGAGGGAAACATGTATTCTGACATGAAGTCAATGCACAGCAATTCTTAATGCAATCACAGGAAAACACTTTCGAAAGCAGTTTTTGTAAATGTATTTTGAAAGCCGTTTTTGAAAGCCGTATTTTGAAAGCCTTTGTTAATAAAGAGGGTGATCCCAGTTTTCCATTGTCGCCACGTTTATTTCTCTACTCCTTCAATTGCTAGAGTGGCATCGTTTTACAAATGCGGTTACAACCGGCAATGACATAGCCCTACTTTGTAACAGAAACCAAAATAATCAACCTTTTTTTGAGTGAATAATAATAATAGGATGAATCAGGATGTTGTCCAATGGGGTAAATACAGGTGGACCAAGCCCATGCTTCAGCCTATATCAGATCCCTTCCCCCTGAGTGATACAGTGCATGTGGAAAGTATTCAGACCCCTTTCCTTTTTCCACATTTCTTACATTACAGCCTTATTCTAAAATGGATTAAATAAACTTTCCGACTTCACCTCCGGTGTCGTCTGAGACCAGCCACCCGGATAGCTGAGGAAACTGTGTGTTTGTACAATTTTAATTGAATCCTTTTTAGAATAAGGCTGTAATGTAACAACATGTCGAGAATGGGAAGGGGTCTGAATACTTTCCAAATGCACTGAAGCTGATGTGAAATCACTAGCTAGTTTGTATCTAGCGATAGTAGTAACGGCCATCGTGCAATTGACGTCACCTTCCCTTAGATATAAAAGTCAACATGATAGACTAGACTCTTGGCCTGTTAGCTAGCACGGCTGGATTTGGGTGGCAGGCGTTGTGCAGAGTCTCTGGGTCTAACTCTGCTTTGGACACACAGGGACGGAAGCTATATTGTCACACAGTGCTGACACTTCCTCTCATCCTACACCCTCTCTCCTCCACCCTCTCTCTCTCATTCCTCTCTCTCTCCTCCACCCTCTATCTTTCACCTCCACCACCCTCTCTCCTACACCCTCTATCTTTCACCTCCACCACCCTTTCTCTCCTCCTCCACCACCCTCTCTCCTCCTACACCACCCTCTCTCCTCCTACACCACCCTCTCTCTCCTCCTACACCACCCTCTCTCTCCTCCTACACCACCCTCTCTCTCTCCTACACCCTCTCTTACCCTCTCTTCCAGGCGCGCTGCGCTTCATGCGGCGGATCATTGGTCTGAAGGACGAGTTTTACAACCGCTACATCATAAGGAACTTCCTGTTTGAGCCGGTGGTCAAGGCCTTCCTCAACAACGGCGCACGCTACAACCTCATGAACTCAGCCATCATAGAGATGTTTGAGTATGTCCGCGTGGTGAGTATTTTTCCACTTCCGATGTCTCATCTTTTTGTGATTGAACTTTTTATTGTAATTTTCAAATATATACACTGAAATAAAGTAATTAGGCCCTTATTTTTGGATTTCACATGACTGGGAATACAGATATGCATCTGTTGATCACAGATACCTTTAAAAAAATAAAAGTAGGTGTGGATCTGAAAAACAGTCAGTATCTGGTGTGACTACCATTTGACTCATGCAGCATGAGACATCTCTTTTCGCAAAGAGTTGATCAGGCTGTTGATTGTGGCCTGAGGAATGTTGTCCTACTCTTCAATGGATATGTGAAGTTACTGGATATTGGCGGGAACTGGAACACGTTGTCGTACACGTCGATCCAGAGCATCCCAAACATGCTGAATGGGTGACATGTCTGGTGAGTATGCAGGCCATGGAAGAACTGGGACATTTTCAGCATCCAGGAATTGTGTACAGTTTCTTGCGACATGGATGATGGAGGTGGATGAATGGCACGACAATGGGCCTCAGGATTTTGTCACGGTATCTCTGCATTCAAATTGCCATCGATAAAATCCAATTGCCATCGATAAAATTGCAATTCATTGTCTGTAGCTTATGCCAGTCCAAAACGAAACCCCACTGCCACCGTGGGGCACTCAGACCCTGGTGAGGATGACGAGCATGCAGATGAGCTTCCCAGAGGGAGTTTCTGACAGTTTGTGCAAACCCACTTCCTCGGCTATCCGGGTGGCTGGTCTCAGACGATACCGCAGGTGAAGAAGCTGGGTGTGGTCTTGGGCTGGTGTGGTTACACGTGGTCAGGTGGCTTATGATAGAGAAATTAACATTCGATTCTCTGACAACAGCTCTAGTGGACATTCCTGCAGTCAGCATGCCAATTGCACACTCCATCCAAACTTGAGACATCTGTGGCATTGTGTTGTGTGACAACCTCACATTTTATTGGCCATTCATTTTCTCCAGCACAAGGCGCACCTGTTTAATGATCATGCTGTTTAATCATCTTCTTAATATGCCAGGTGGATGGGTTATCTTGGCAACGGAGAAATGCTCACCAACAGGGATGTAAACAACATTTTGTTCACATCTATCTATATACAGTACCAGTCAAAATTTAGAACACTTAATCATTCCAGGTTTTATTTATTTATATTTTTTTATCTATTTTCTACATTGTAGATTAATTGTGAAGACATCAAAACGATGAAATAACACACATGGAATCATGTATTAACCAAAAAAGTGTTTATATTTGAGATTCTTCAAAGTAGCCACCCTTTGCCTTGATGACAGTTTTGCATCCTCTTGGCATTCTCTCAACCAGCTTCATGAGGTAGTCCCCTGGAATGCATTTCAATTAACAGGTCTGCCTTGTTAATTTGTGGAACTTCATGCTTGAATTGCTGCAAAGAAACCATTACTAAAGGACACCAATAAGAACAAGAAACTTGCTTGTCCAAGAAACACGAACAATGGACATTAGACCGGTGAAAATCTGTCCTTTGGTCTGATGAGTCCAAATTTGAGATTTTTGGTTCCAACTGCCGTGTCTTGTGAGACGCAGAGTAGGTGAACGGGTGTTCTCCGCATGTGTAGTTCTCACCCTGAAGCATGGAGGAGGAGGTGTGATGGTGTTGGATTTTGCTGGCACCCGCCAAACCTAGATTTGTCCATCAGACTGCCAGATGGTGAAGCTTGATTCATCACTCCAGAGGACGCGTTTCCACTGCTCCATAGCCCAATGTTGTTTGAGCTGTACACCACTCCAGCCCCGACGCTTGCCATTGCACATGGTGATCTTAGGCTTGTGTGCTTTTGCTCGGCCAAGAAAACTTATTTAATGAAGCTACAGACGAACAGTTATTGTGCTGTTGCTGCTTCCAGAGGCAGTTTGGAACTCAGTAGTGAGTGTTGCGACCGAGGACAGACAATTTCAACGCGCTACGCGTTCAGCACGCGTTGGTCCCGTTCTGTGAGCTTGTGTGGCCTACCACTTCGCGGCTGAGCCGTTGTTGCTCCTAGACGTTTCCACTTCATAATAACAGCACTTACAGTTGACCGCCACAGCTCTTGCAGGGCAGAAATTTGATGAACTGTGAGTTGTTGGAAAGGTGGCATCCTATGACGGTGCCACGTTGAAAGTCAGTAAGGCCATTCTGCCGCCAATGTTTGTCTATGGAGATTTCATGGCTGTGTGCTTGATTTTTATACACCAGTCAGCAACAGGTGTGGCTGGAAATAGCCGAATCCACAAATTTCATTAGAGTCCACATACTAATGTGCGTATATATACATGACACAGGACATTGTATTAAACAAGACTGGTACGTTCTCCCTCTTCCCATCCCTCCCTGCCTCCCTCCTTCCTCCCTCTCTCTCTTTCTCCCTTTATACTCTCCCGTTCCCCCCAGGAGGATGTGAAGTCCCTGACGGCCCACATAGTGGAGAACTACTGGAAGGCTCTGGAGGACGTGAACTATGTGCAGACCTTTAAAGGACTGAAGCTGCGCTACGAACAGCAGAGGGAGAGGCAGGACAACCCCAAACTGGACAGGTAATATATTGACAACCCCAACCTGGACAGGTAATATATTGACAACCCCAACCTGGACAGGTAATATATTGACAACCCCAAACTGGACAGGTAATATATTGACAACCCCAACCTGAACAGGTAATATATTGACAACCCCAAACTGGACAGGTAATATATTGACAACCCCAACCTGGACAGGTAATATATTGACAACCCCAAACTGGACAGGTAATATATTGACAACCCCAACCTGAACAGGTAATATATTGACTACCCCAACCTGGACAGGTAATATATTGACAACCCCAAACTGGACAGGTAATATATTGACAACCCCAAACTGGACAGGTAATATATTGACAACCCCAAACTGGACAGGTAATATATTGACAACCCCAACCTGAACAGGTAATATATTGACTACCCCAACCTGGACAGGTAATATATTGACAACCCCAAACTGGACAGGTAATATATTGACAACCCCAACCTGGACAGGTAATATATTGACAACCCCAAACTGGACAGGTAATATATTGACAACCCCAAACTGGACAGGTAATATATTGACAACCCCAAACTGGACAGGTAATATATTGACTACCCCAACCTGGACAGGTAATATATTGACAACCCCAACCTGGACAGGTAATATATTGACAACCCCAACCTGGACAGGTAATATATCGACAACCCCAACCTGGACAGGTAATATATTGACAACCCCAACCTGGACAGGTAATATATTGACAACCCCAACCTGGACAGATAATATATTGACAACCCCAACCTGGACAGGTAATATATTGACAACCCCAACCTGGACAGGTAATATATCTACTACCCCAACCTGGACAGGTAATATATCTACTACCCCAACCTGGACAGGTAATATATCTACTACCCCAACCTGACAGGTAATATTGTTTTTGTGTATGTTTGTCATGTTTCAATTGTTTTTACTATGTGGTGCAAAAGGATTCCCCCCTCTGGGATAATAGAGACTACTGTAAGATGGAGGGAGGGTGGTGGATGAATGATTGAATGGATGAAAGGACGGTGGAATCAAAATTCTACAGGGTGAGTGAGTGGTTGTTTGGGAATGACTGACGTTACCTACAGGGTGAGTGAGTGGTTGTTTGGGAATGACTGACGTTACCTACAGGGTGAGTGAGTGGTTGTTTGGGAATGACTGACGTTACCTACAGGGTGAGTGAGTGGTTGTTTGGGAATGACTGACGTTACCTACAGGGTGAGTGAGTGGTTGTTTGGGAATGACTGACGTTACCTACAGGGTGAGTGAGTGGTTGTTTGGGAATGACTGACGTTACCTACAGGGTGAGTGAGTGGTTGTTTGGGAATGACTGACGTTACCTACAGGGTGAGTGAGTGGTTGTTTGGGAATGACTGACGTTACCTACAGGGTGAGTGAGTGGTTGTTTGGGAATGACTGACGTTACCTACAGGGTGAGTGAGTGGTTGTTTGGGAATGACTGACGTTACCTACAGGGTGAGTGAGTGGTTGTTTGGGAATGACTGACGTTACCTACAGGGTGAGTGAGTGGTTGTTTGGGAATGACTACCGTTTCCTACAGGGTGAGTGAGTGGTTGTTTGGGAATGACTGACGTTACCTACAGGGTGAGTGAGTGGTTGTTTGGGAATGACTGACGTTACCTACAGGGTGAGTGAGTGGTTGTTTGGGAATGACTGACGTTACCTACAGGGTGAGTGAGTGGTTGTTTGGGAATGACTACCGTTTCCTACAGGGTGAGTGAGTGGTTGTTTGGGAATGACTACCGTTTCCTACAGGGTGAGTGAGTGGTTGTTTGGGAATGACTGACGTTACCTACAGGGTGAGTGAGTGGTTGTTTGGGAATGACTGACGTTACCTACAGGGTGAGTGAGTGGTTGTCTTTTGACTTTGAAGGATTCCCATTGGCTTGTGCTGCGATCTTCTTTTGACTTGATCTAACGTCAAACGTTGATAAAGATGTCTGATATGTGATTGTTTTAGCACTACCCACTGACTGTTTAAACTACTGCACGCGACATGGTATAATGTGCCAACAAATCAGCACAATCTTTTTTCAAATTGCCGCCATCTTGGATCTAAAATTGGGATCATGCATATTTTGCTAATGACCATACAAGAAAAGAGTAACGGAGAGCACTGTACAATACAGAGAACTTAAGAAATGAGGAATTTGTGATAAGTACATGGAGGGCCGCTATATTTATGCCCCTCGACTATTGACTTTACAATAGTTTAAAAAAAAGTACAGTTTGGAATCTGACGGTTCTTTATTGATTGCTATTCATTATGTATCTGTAAATAAACTCTACAGTCATGGTCAGGTTTAACCGTTGGTCACCTCCCCTCACACAGCATGAGGTCGATCCTGAGGAACCACAGGTTCCGCCGGGACGCGCGGACGTTGGATGATGACGAGGAGATGTGGTTCAACGCGGACGAGGACGAGCTGGAGGACGGCGAGGCGGTGGTGCCCCCCTCAGACAACAAGACCACCAAGACTAGCGGCGGCGCCGGCGAGAACGAAGACCTCATGGACCCCATCAGCAAGTTCATGGAGAGGAAGAAACGTAAGTTGCAGGGAACGAATGCATGAATTCCTGGCAAAACATGTTTGACCCAGGCCAGTTGTGTACCAAAAACTATTTCACATGTGGATTAACTTGGAATTTGTACTTTTGGGATTATTCAATTGGTTCTGTTACTCTGCGTTAACTAAATTTGCTCATGCATTTGAAAGTAGTTGACATACTCTATGTACTGAGAAGTTAGTAAGTTTTGTCTTTAAAAATGGTCAAACTGACTGCCTACAACTGTCTATCTCGGTCTCTCCACCCCACAGTGAAAGACTCAGACGAAAAGGAAGTGCTGGGCAAGTCCAGTAATCTGTCGGGCCGCCAAAGCCCCAGCTTCAAGCTGTCCTTCTCCGGCTCCACTACCAAGACCAGCCTGTCCAGCCCGCCTCCCTCCGCCTCTTTGCACCCCGGCTCGCCAGGCTCGCCAGGCTCCCCAGGATCGCCAGGGTCAGGGGCCAAGGGCTCGCCCCCGACAGCAGTCACCACAAAGGTGGGTAGTAGTACCTAACCCACGGGGACCTGAGTTGTGTTCATTAAGGCACATAAGAACAGAAAACATTTTAAATGTTTCCTGATGTAAAATGAAAATGTCTTATTGGACAAGTCCAGGTAACCCTGCCAGTTTATCAGTTGTCTTCGTTCTGTGTCTAGTAATGGGGTGATTTGTTTGGGGGTTGGGGGGTGTTTTAGTAGTTTAGGTCTTACAGAAGACAGGGATAGTTTACCCATAGTAGAAAATTGACATTTGTTTCCTTACCTTGAACGCAGTCTGGAGAAGGACAGACTGCAATCCACTCTTTGGGTTTGTTTACAGAGCCACTACCAACAACCGCTGACTTTTACCAGTAGTCAATTTATCTCAAATTAACAGGTGCAGTGTATGCTAGCTTTGCACAGTCTGATGCCGGAGTCTCAAACACCCATCTTGCTGCTGTTATAGGTGGCCATTTTGAGCAATGCCCACATTGTGCAAAATATTATTTGTGTGGTGTTGGGGTTACATTAACATATTTGCTAGCATTCTATGTTAGTGGTTGGAGTTGTTGCGTCATTTATGTAGATTGTTTTTTAGGTGGTCCACAAAATGGTTGCTCCAAAGATATGTGGCCTGTGCGATAGTAATAAACGTAATTGGTCCATTAGGGAATAAGTTCTCTGGATGGGAATCACATATCAGTCTGTGGGCCCCAAGAAAGTAGCTTGCGGTTCTGATGTGCCCCCCGGGCCTTGTGTTTGGTAGAGTTAGTAGGTAAAGACTTTAGTGGAGTTATTTAGTTTTCCTTCAAATCAGAGGATCAGATCTGAATAGATGAATTTTCTCTCCCCTTTCTCTCGCTTTCTCTCTCCATCTCTCGCTTTCTCTCTCCATCTCTCGCTTTCTCTCTCCATCTCTCGCTTTCTCTCTCCATCTCTCGCTTTCTCTCTCCATCTCTCGCTTTCTCTCTCCATCTCTCGCTTTCTCTCTCCATCTCTCGCTTTCTCTCTCCATCTCTCGCTTTCTCTCTCCATCTCTCGCTTTCTCTCTCCATCTCTCGCTTTCTCTCTCCATCTCTCGCTTTCTCTCTCCATCTCTCGCTTTCTCTCTCCATCTCTCGCTTTCTCTCTCCATCTCTCGCTTTCTCTCTCCATCTCTCGCTTTCTCTCTCCATCTCTCGCTTTCTCTCTCCATCTCTCGCTTTCTCTCTCCATCTCTCGCTTTCTCTCTCCATCTCTCGCTTTCTCTCTCCATCTCTCGCTTTCTCTCTCCATCTCTCGCTTTCTCTCTCCATCTCTCGCTTTCTCTCTCCATCTCTCGCTTTCTCTCTCCATCTCTCGCTTTCTCTCTCCATCTCTCGCTTTCTCTCTCCATCTCTCGCTTTCTCTCTCCATCTCTCGCTTTCTCTCTCCATCTCTCGCTTTCTCTCTCCATCTCTCGCTTTCTCTCTCCATCTCTCGCTTTCTCTCTCCATCTCTCGCTTTCTCTCTCCATCTCTCGCTTTCTCTCTCCATCTCTCGCTTTCTCTCTCCATCTCTCGCTTTCTCTCTCCATCTCTTGCTTTCTCTCTCCATCTCTCGCTTTCTCTCTCCATCTCTCGCTTTCTCTCTCCATCTCTCGCTTTCTCTCTCCATCTCTCGCTTTCTCTCTCCATCTCTCGCTTTCTCTCTCCAACTCTCGCTTTCTCTCTCCATCTCTCGCCTTCTCTCTCCATCTCTCGCCTTCTCTCGCTTTCTCTCGCCTTCTCTCGCTTTCTCTCGCCATCTCTCGCTTTCTCTCGCCATCTCTCGCCTTCTCTCGCTTTCTCTCGCCATCTCTCGCTTTCTCTCGCCATCTCTCGCTTTCTCTCGCCATCTCTCGCTTTCTCTCGCCATCTCTCGCTTTCTCTCGCCATCTCTCGCTTTCTCTCGCCATCTCTCGCTTTCTCTCGCCATCTCTCGCTTTCTCTCGCCATCTCTCGCTTTCTCTCGCCATCTCTCGCTTTCTCTCTCCATCTCTCGCTTTCTCTCTCCATCTCTCGCTTTCTCTCGCCATCTCTCGCTTTCTCTCGCCATCTCTCGCTTTCTCTCGCCTTCTCTCGCTTTCTCTCGCCATCTCTCGCTTTCTCTCGCCATCTCTCGCCTTCTCTCGCTTTCTCTCGCCATCTCTCGCTTTCTCTCGCCATCTCTCGCTTTCTCTCGCCATCTCTCGCTTTCTCTCGCCATCTCTCGCTTTCTCTCGCCATCTCTCGCTTTCTCTCGCCATCTCTCGCTTTCTCTCGCCATCTCTCGCTTTCTCTCGCCATCTCTCGCTTTCTCTTTCCATCTCTCGCTTTCTCTCTCCAACTCTCGCCTTCTCTCGCTTTCTCTCGCTTTCTCTCTCCATCTCTCGCTTTCTCTCTCCATCTCTCGCTTTCTCTCTCCATCTCTCGCTTTCTCTCTCCATCTCTCGCTTTCTCACCCCCTTCTCTCGCTTTCTCTCTCCATCTCTCGCTTTCTCTCTCTCTCAGGGAGGTCTGGTGGGGCTGGTGGACTACCCCGACGACGACGAGGAAGACGAAGAGGACGTGAGTGGCGAGAGTAAAGAGGAGACTCCTCCCCTGTCCAAGAAGTCCAAGCTGAGCTCCTAAAAATAATAATAATAATAATAAAATAAAAAAAACGTTAATGTTGTTGTTCTCTCTCGCTCCGAGCGCCAGACTATTTCCCACCGATCCCACGATAGGCACAGAAACTAACAAAAACTGTTAAAACCATGAATGACTTCACCCCCTTGGTTTTTTTAATGGGGGCTCTTGTTGAGGAGCGGACTATGAATGGAAATGCGTCTCCTCGGACTAATCCCAATATACAAGTGCCAATCGGGAGGCCGCGGAGCTAGGAGCGAACGCAGCGAACGAATGGACGAGAGAGGAAGGCGTGGAGAAATGACTATCTCTGATATTAAGGTCAGATAAAAGGGGCGGACTGACGATTTATAATTCAACAAAGCTAAAATACCGGAAAAATAGACACATTTATCCACACACACACACTCACATACAAACTAAAACCCCAAAGAGCTTGCTGTCTCAGACCATGACTCACTGCCCCACCCCAACCCCCCACTCAGGGAAGGACATCGCAACGACCTCCAAAATGGGGCCGGCCAATCCGGACGCAGAACCACCCCCTACGCTGACTCCTCCTTCACCCAGCTCCTTTTTTTTCTGTCTCCTCCCTCCGCTACATTTCCTCCCCTTTTCTCTCTCCGTTTTTGTTGTTTTTACGTTGTTTTTTAAAAGAAGTTAGTTTTTAGGACCAGACGGGAGACGGCAGACACCGGCGCGGCGAAAATGCTGTCTGTTTTTCGTTTTGATGATGTCATTGTCGTCACTCAGAGGGAAGTTTTTCCTCTTGATTAGAAAAAAGACGGCGGTTTCTTACTTTGTCTTTTTACTCTCTTTTTCTCTCTCTCCCTCTCTCGCTCTCTCTCTCTCTCCTGTTTTTGTAAACAACCCAGCCTTTACATGTTCAGGACATTTTCAGTCGCACTTGAACAGGTTTTTAAAGACCTCAGTAGGTTGAGCTAGTTTGACCCTTTTTTGCCCTTTGAAACTGCAGATTTTTTGGGAAAAAGAATTTGTAATCCCGTCTTGATTAAAGATTGAGTGGAATTGTAGATGTGATCAATTTTGTCATATCTTCTCTTTTTTTTGTTTTCTTTTACATAAGTGTATACTTAGTTGTTCAGAAATATTTGGGACCATTAAAAATTATCTTTGCTGTATGATGTCCTACTACCTTTTGTGATGGCGACTGAATTGTGTTATCTCTGCACTCCTATGTTGCTGTAGCCTATTCCCAGATCTGTTTGTGCCGTCTTGCCAACTCATATAGGGGTTTGACAATGACCACAGGAGTTGGCAAAGCAAACAGAGCTGGGACTAGGCTCATGTTTTAAATGTTCTCTAGCTGCTTTTCACCTGACACCTCAAACATTTTGTGTGGGGGGGGGTATTTTTCATTTATTTATTTAACCTTTATTTAATTAGGCAAGTCATTTAACAAATTCTTAGTTACAATGACGGCCTACCAAAAGGCATAAGGCCACCTGCGGGGACGGGGGCTGGGATTAAAAATACAAAATGAATAAAATATTATTATAGGTCCAAAACTGATGTTGAAAAGTCTAGTGGAATATTGTTTTATTGTGAATAGGAACTTTTTATACTTTAAACCTATTTCTAACAATTTTGTAATAGTTTGAAGCTGACCTCATCAATTATCAGTTGTAAATATTGACATGGGTAAACCTCAGTTAGTGCACACATTCAACATCTCCTCCAGGTGGTGCCCTTGCATCACACAAGATGTGCCAGTCCATTTGGAAAGGTTATACTGGGGGTCTTTGGGAGGTGGAAGGTTGTCCTTTCTGGTCTTAGCTACTCATTATGTGTTGAAGTTCATTCTGGGTCTTTGTTGAAGTCCTTTTGTGGGTCTTTGTTGAAGTCCTTTGTTGGTCTTTGTTGAAGTCCATTGTTTTGTTCAAATCAAATTTTATTTGTCACATGCGCCGAATACAACAGGTGTAACCCTTACTGTGAAATGCTTACTTACAAGCCCTTAACCAACAATGCAGTTCAAGAAATAGAGTTAAGAAAATATTTACTAAATAAAGTAACACAAGAAAATCACATAACAATAATGAGTCTATATACAGGGGGTACTGGTACCGAGTCAATGTGTGGGGGTACAGGTTAGTCGAGGTAATTTGTAAAGGGACTATGCATAGATAATTAACAGAGTGTAGCAGCAGTGTAAAAACAAAAGGGTGGCCATTTGTTGAATTTTTCAGCAGTCTAATGGCTTCGAGGTAGAAGCTGTTTAGGAGCCTTTTGGTCCTAGACTTGGTGCTCCGGTACCGCTTGCCGTGCATTAGCAGAAAGAACAGTCTATGACTTGGGTGACTGGAGTCATTGACAATTTGTTGGGCCTTCCTCTGACACCGCCTAGTATATAGGTCCTGGATGTACCAGTGATGCACTACCATCTGTAGCACCTTAAGGTCAGATGCCGAGCATTTGCCATACCAGGCAGTGATGTAACCAGTCAGGATGCTCTCGATGCTGCATCTATATAACTTTATTTTCACAACTGTATCAGTGTGTTTGGACCATGATAGTTTGTTGGTGATGTGGACACCAAGGACCTTGAAACTCTCGTCCCGCTCCACTTCAGCCCTGTCGATGTTAATAGGGGCCTGTTCGGCCCTCCTTTTCCTGTAGTTCACAATCATCTCCTTTTGTCTTGCTCACATTGAGGGAGAGGTTGTTGTCGTGGCACCACACTACCAGGTCTCTGACCTCCCTATAGGCTCTCTCATCATAGTCGGTGATCAGGCCTACCACTGTTGTGCGTAAGCAAATGTATTGATGGTGTTGGAGTTGTGCTTGGCCATGCAGTCGTGGGTGAACAGGGAGTACAAAAGGGGACTAAGTATTTTTTATTTTTTTATTTTTTTATTTCACCTTTATTTAACCAGGTAGGCTAGTTGAGAACAAGTTCTCATTTGCAACTGCGACCTGGCCAAGATAAAGCATAGCAGTGTGAACAGACAACAACATGCACCCCTGAGGGGCCCCAGTGTTGAGGATCAGCATGCAGATGTTGTTGCCTTCCCTTACCACCTGGGGGTGGCCCATCAGGAAGTCCAGGATCCAGTTGCAGAGGGAGGTGTTTAGTCCCAGGGTCCTTAGCTTAGTGATTAGCCTTGTGGGCACTATGGTGTTGAACGCTGAGCTGTAGTCATTGAATAGCATTCTCACATCGGTGTTCCTTTTGTCCAGGTGGGAAAGGGCAGTGTTGAGTGCGATTGTGTCATCTGTGGATCTTGTTGGGCGTTATACGAATAGGAGTGGGTCTAGCGTTCCCAGTATGATGGTGTTGTGAGCCATGACCAGCCTTTCGAAGCACTTGATGGCTACCGACGTGAGTGGTAATCATTTAGGCAGGTTACCTTCACTTTCTTGGGCACAGGGACTATGGTGGTCTGTTTGAAACATGGAGGTTGAAAATGTCAGTGAAGACACTTGCCAGTCTGCACATGCTTTGAGTACATGTCCTGGTAATCCGTCTGGCCCCGCGGCGTTGTGAATGTTGACCTGTTTAAAGGTCTTGCTCACATCGGCTATGGAGTGCGAGATCACAGAGTCGTCCGGAACAGCTGGTGCTTTCATGCATTCTTCAGTGTTGCTTGCCTCGAAGCGAGCATAAAAGGCGTATAGCCTGTATGGTAGGCTCGCGTCACTGGGCAGCTAGCGGCTGGGTTTCCCTTTGTAGACCGTAATATTTTTCTACCCCTGCCACATCCGACGAGCGTCAGAGCCGGTGTAGTGTGATTCAATCTTAGTCCTGTATTGAAGCTTTGCCTGTTTGATGGTTCATCTGAGGGCATATCGGCATTTATTATAAACGTACAAAATAGTGTCCCACTCCTTGAAAGCGGCAACTCTAGCCTTTAGCTCGGTGCAGATGTTGCCTGTAATCCATGGCTTCTGGTTGGGAAATGTACTTACGGTCACTGTGGGGACGACGTCATTGATGAAGTCGGTGACTGAGGTGGTATACTCCTCAATGTCATTGGATGAATCCCGGAACATATTCCAGTCTGTGCGAGCAAAATAGTCCTTTAGCATAGCATCTGTGTCATCTGAACACTTCCGTATTGAGCGGGTCACTGGTACTTCCTGCTTTAGTTATTACTTGTAAACAGAAATCAGAAGGATAGAATTATGGTCAGATTTGCCAAATGGAGGGTGCTCTAGAGTATTTAATTCCTCTGGTTGCACGTGACATGCTGGTAGAAATGAGGTAAATCTGATTTAAGTTTGCCTGCATTAAAGTCCCTGGCCACTAGGAGTGCCGCTTCTGGATGAGCATTTTCTTGTTTGTTTATGTCCTTATACAGCGGTCTTAGTGCCAGCATCAGTTTGGTGGTAAATGGACGGCTACCAATAATATAGATAACTCTCTTGGTAGATATAGTGTTGTCTACAGCTTATCATGAAGTTTTTTACCTCAGGCGAAAGACACCTCAAGACTTCTTTAATATTAGACATTGTGCACCAGCAGTTATTGACAAATAGACATACAGCCCCGCCCCTTGTCTTACCAGACGTAGCTGCTCTGTCCTGCCGTAGCACAGAGAAGGCAGCCAGCTCTATATTATCTGTGTCGTCGTTCAGCCACGTCTCGGTGAAACATAAGATATTCATTTTTAATGTCCGGTTTGTAGGATAGTCTTAATTGTAGATCGTCCAGTTTGTTTTCCAGTGATTGCACATTTCTAATAATACGGAGGGTAGTGGTGGTTTACCTACTCGTCAGCAAATTCTTACAAGGCACCCCACCTTCCCCTTTTTCTCCATCTGTTCTTCACGCCGATGACGGGGATTTGGGCCTTGTCTTGACAAAGCAGTATATCCTTTGCGTCGGACTCATTAAAGAAAACAATCTTAGTCCAGTTCGAGGTGAGTAATCGCTGTTCTGAGGTCCAGAAGCTCTTTTCGATCATAAGAGACGGTAGCAGCAGCATTATGTACAAAATGTGTTACAAGCAATGCGAAAAACCACAACATAGCACAGTTGGTTAGTAGCCCGTAAAATGTCAGCCATCCTCTCCATTCAAAGTCCTTTGTGGAAGTCCTTTGTGGGTCTTTGTTGATGTTCTTTCTGGGCCTTTGTCTATGTTGAGTCTTGAGTTCTCACATGCAGGTTAATCAGAGGTTGTCATGGTTCTTATTTTCTCAACAAACTGCTTATTTTGATAAACTGTTACTTTGTTCTACTACAGTCGTGAATGTTTCTGTTACCACATGTTTCTGTTACTACATGTTTCTGTTACCACATGTTTCTGTTACCACATGTTTCTGTTACTACATGTTTCTGTTACCACATGTTTCTGTTACTACTTTGTTCTACTACAGTCGTGCATGTTTCTTCAAAGAGAAGAGCATCTGTAGTCCACTTAAACCCGCTGTGTAACGTTTGAATGCAGGGTTTGACCGCTAAAGCAACAAGCACCACCTCTGGGATTACAATAACACTTTACATTTAATAAGAAAAAAAATATATTCTCTCATCTGTATTAGATTGCCTTCGTATGCTCATTAAAATGTAAATTATTAAAATATTTCCCATTTTGCAGGTAGTCTATGGGCCAGGGGAGATTAGTTTTAATTCCATCCACTCTATTAATCCCCAAGGGGCAATTGTTGAAGGTAACTACACACAATTTTTATGGTTAAGACCAGGATAGATGTGTGACTGACAGTTCTCTTTACGATAAACATTGATTAGTCTTGTCTTATCTGTGCCTCAGTGGGCCCTGGAACTAAACCAAAAAGCAAACTGTGACACCGTCGCCTTGGTGCGCGACGCATTATCCTGCCTCATCCCTTCAATAGCAGAGTTCGGCTATCAAACGTCTGCTATTAATTAAAACCATCTGATTAAACCCATCTGATCCACAAAGCTCAGCAGGCCGCGATTCATTGTGATTCACAACGCCTATTTCCAACCTCATTCACTACAAAGCCTTTATTGACTTTAGAGACAAGACGCGTTTCAAAAACAGCCTTTCTCCCCGCCAATGCTACTTTTGTTCCACAGCATGACGGTGTGTGTTCTCTCTCGACTCCCTACCAGACTGGGGAGAGGGGCAGTCTGGTAGTGGCCTAGTGATGCCAGCTCTACTCGACCAAAAGGCATGCCAACCCAACGCAAGGCTTTTGCCAAGACCCTTGCCCCCTTGCGTTGCCCGCCTGTGTGTCTGCCAGCTTGAAGGCATCCCACTGGCGGAACTGCTGGCGTGCCGTGGACTATTTGGCGTGCCATTGAATACCCTCTTTGACAGCTCTTTTGATTGGCATGACTCCCTGTCTTCGCCGGCATTGCTGCCCACAGTTTTGTCTGGGAGCGATCAGGAGCTGTTCCGTCGACTGACCAGTCCAGGATGAGCATTAACAGCAGTGCAGGTAACTGACAACGCTACATAACTGTTTCACTTAAATGGTATCTAGCCAAGGTCCCTTAGGCCAGTGTTTCCCCTAGTTTAATTTCCAGGTGGGCCCCCAAAGCAACATCCAAGCCTGTGTCTGGCATCACAATTGTCAATTGAAACCGATAAAAAATAAATTTTGCCTTAATTGATGGATTTCACATGACTGGGCAGGGGCACAGCCTTAGGTGGACCTAGGAGGGCGTAGGTATGTAGCCTATAGTTAGCCCATATGTTTAGTCCTACTACCCCAGTCTTATTTTGTTCTATTAAGAATCCAGATGACTCTGCATCATCTTCTTGCCAATGGGCCATGACTGTCGTGGGTTCCTGCAGAGGGAAATGTCGGAAAATATTAATGGCATTTGGTTGAGATTAAACCGGCTAAGCATACAAAATGCTTATGGCAGTGGTAATTTGTGTTTGTACATCAGTAGCCTAGGAATTGAGGGTTATATACGGGCATGGACCGGATTCTGGGAGTGAAATAATTTTGACATGTAAAAAATTAATTTAATCAGGATTTTACGTTAGTGGGTTCCCAGACTGATTTCCACCCTTGATATAGAGGTTGTGAGGTAGGCTAACACAATGTGTTGAACAGTGAGATGGCTTCGGATCCCCTAATTGGGAGGTAGATGAGGATCACGGCCCATATTCACAAACCAATTCAGAGTAGTAGTGCTGATCTAGGATCATTTTTGCCTTTTTAGATCATAATAAGGTTATATGGACTGATCCTAGATCAATACTCTTACTCTGAGATACTTTGTGGATATAGGCCCTGAACCTTCTGTATGATGCTATAACTAGAGCGACCAGCAGCCCTTCTGCTGTGTACAGTCCTGATTTGGTCACCTCACACTTCAGGTAGGTTAATCTTGTCCTCTGATCTGGTCTTGAAAGCAGGGACAGGGAATGGAAAGGGGGAGACCTAGTCAGTTGCACAACCTGAATGCATTCAACCAAAATGTGTCTTCCGCAATTAAGCCAACCCCTCTGAATAAGAGAGGTCCGGGGGGCTGCTGCCTCAATCGACGTCCATGTCATCGGCTCCCAGGGAGCAGTTGTTGTTGGGGGTATACTGCCTTTCTCAAGGGCAGAACGGCAGATTTTTCCACCTTGTCGGCTCGGGGATTCAAAACCAGCGACCTTTCGGTTACTGGCCCACCGCTCTGGCCATGGTTTTGAAATAAATGTTTTATAATCCGAATCAGAAATGTTATGTGTATCTGATACTTTTATTATAGCATTGCCATTGAGACTTTGTTTGGGACTTTTATTTTCACAGTAGGCTACCCTTCTAATGCTCACCTGCACCTGAGGAGATTCACCTGAGGAGATTCACCTGAGAGACGAGAGGGTGATTCCTCACCAAACTATAATATAACAAGACCAGGATTTTTAATTAAAATAATAATTATTCATCGAAGGGTCTTTTGGAGAAAGAATTGTTGGCATACAGTATAATTGACGTTTGTGTCTTAATTATTTCTATATGTTTTAAGTTGGATTTTTTTTTGGCCTTACCCAGACCTCCTTGAATACTACGTAACGTTTCCTATGTATGCGCTACAAAGGACTGTGTGTCAAATAAAGCTCTACCTCTTGCGCTGTAATATGAGTAGTAAGTTATTTTGATATCAATAACAATTTTCTAAATGTATGAATATAGAAATATATAAACATGAATATTAAAAATATAACGTTCCAAAGTGGAATCTTTCCTAGTTTTAGTGAGGAATCACCCGTCAGCTGTAACAAAGGAGAGTGATGAAGTCTTTGCTGGTGCTACTTGGGTTTGGATTAAACTGTAGAAAGGAAATTCATTGTAACCTGGCGTTTTGTCATCGAATCCCCGCAACGGGCCCTTCGGAGAAAGTGATATATAATTAAAATTCAAGAAGTTAGTGTTCGAGTATCAACGTGCAAAACAATTTACATGTGCCAATTATTGCCGTGGAGGAAGCCACCCAGATGTCATTTCTGCTACTTTTTGCTAAGTAAGTGCCTTTTTTAATCTTCTAGCATGTAGGCCTAATATGAAACATTCATAAACAATTAATCTTGTGGCAAAATATGAAATAGGAAACGTAGCCTGTACTGGAGAGGAAATACATGGCCGTACACGGCGAGGTGGTCTAAATAAGCCCCGCACAATGTCCACTTCATGTCCGCAAAATGGACCCAGGCGTTGCGGCCGCGACCGGCGGACAATGACCTGTGTTCTCGCCAACAAAGTCTCCTCTGTCTCGCCGTGTGTTGGCGGCGGTTCCCGGGCTAATAGAGGTGATTGGCCATGTTCAGCACAGCGTGTCCGCTGTGATTAATCACCATGTGAAAACGGCCGGATCTCTGTGTGCTGTGTCCTACGGGGCGAGAGAGTGGCGGGAGGTCCAACTGTGCAGATGGCTGCCGCTCGCGTTGCGAAATTGGTAGTAGCCGCCCCATGCCCGAGGTCACAGCAAGTCGGCATCCGTCTCCGCAACAGTCAGCATCCGTCCGTCGGTAGCTGTAATGAAAGACCTGAGAAAAAAAGTAATCTGTTTCGCCATGTGTTTTAGATTAATGCCGCTGCCGGGAGAGAAGAGGCCTCACTGCAGCACTACACTGCTGGCTTTCTGCCAGCCCTGGAGTTTTATTTTTAATTGTCAGTAGGTGCGTTGATGAGACATTAGAGCTCAGGTTCTCTGGTGATAACATACTTCACTGGAAAGGTCAGATGTAGGCCTTGGATGAATCCCGTATTCTTGGATATAAAACATGTCGTCCTACCCTATTCAGTAACCTAATTTGTATTTTGAGTTGTGCAAAGCATTATCCAGTGTGTGTGTTCGTTCGTTGCGTGCCTGCATGCATGCTTATATCACTCATATCCCTTATCCCATCTACAAATGGCCACGTGTTGTACATCTGTGATTTCCTGTACAACACTACTTAAATAAGCAGACTTGTCTTCCACGAGAAAAGGGAAGGCCTACCAGGTCAGATGACCAGTACAAAATGTGCTTTCTCAAGTGCCAACATACACTGAGTGTACAAAACATTAGGAACACCTTTAATATTGAGTTGCACCCCATTTTGCCCTCCGAACAGTCTCAATTCATCTGGGGTATGGACTCTACAAGGTGACGAAAGCCATCCACATGTTGACTCCAATGATTCCCACAGTTGTGTCAAGTTGGCTGGATCTCCTATGGGTGGTGGATCATTCTTGATACACACAGTAAACTGTTCCGCAGGAAAGCCCCAGCAGCATTGCAGTTATTGACACAAACCGGTGCGCCTGTCACCAACTACCATACCCCGTTCAAAGGCACTTAAATCTTTTGGAGTTAACGAGTGACATCAATAAGGGATCATAGCTTTCACCTGGTCAGTCTATGTCATGGAATGATCAGGTGTCCTTAATGTTTTGTATACTCACTGTATAGGCATACAGTATAACCCAGCTATTCAATGTGACTATCGGTTACATACATCTGTTTCTCAATAAGTTTTGCAGCTTGGATACATCGCCTATTCTCTTTGTCTTGGATAACAGCAAACCCCCAATCTCACCATCAGTCTGCTGTCACTCCAGATCTGGAGGGATATGATGAGCTTTTCTGTGAATGGCGATGGGATCTGTTCCTGCTTTACACCCGTCTCAAATGTTAAGTGGTGGTGGGGGGGGGGTGTTATTGCTCACTATGGGGGCACAGGAAACACGGATGTGAGGCTAAGTGCGTTCGAGCCGCGTGTTAAATGGAACTGTCACAGTGATAAAGAGCGCACCTCCGGCACCGGAAGTGTGTTTGTGTGTGAGAGAGATAATATGTGAGAGACTATTCCGCAATCGCTACAACTCCCATTTGCAACTCCCATTTCTCTACAATCTAGAGCATGGGCTCCCGAGTGGCGCAGCGGTCTAAAGCACTGCATCTCAGTGCTAGAGGCGTCACCACAGACACCCTGGTTCGATTCCAGGCTGTCCCATAGGGCGGCGCACAATTCACCCAGCGTCGTCCGGGTTTGGCCGGTGTAGGCCGTCATTGTAAATAAGAATTTGTTCTTAACTGACTTGCCTAGTTAAATAAAGGTTCAATTTAAAAAATTGCTATGTAAAGTCATGCATTGAGATCGAGCAGATAAAAACCTCCACAGGTGTGAATTTCTCCCCTCCATTAACAGACGTATAAAACTCACACTGAGTGAAACTAACAGTTAAAAAGGCCCCAAAGGCTTGTACAGTAGGCTGTTCAGGAGGTGTTATTGAGGAACGAGACCGCGCTGGGGAACGTTCAGGAACACAAAAACTCCTCTGAGCGCAGCCCAGAGGGAGAGAGAGACAAACATCCGGACACGGGTCGTATTCATTAGGGCATGCCAAAGCAAAGTGTTTTACAACGGAAAACGAATATGAGCGTTTCACATTGGGCAAGTTCAGCTAGTCCCTCCCTGTTTATTTTTGTTTCGTGCCTAATGAATGTGACCAGGGGTTAGCTAACCTCACTCACAGTGGTGTAACATCACTTGGCATAGAGGGAAACTGCCAACAGCAATCAAGTTATTGAATTCACTTCATTCACCTAAGTATACTGCCCTACCAAGCAAAAAGGCAGTAACTGCTCATTTGGTTGAAAATTAAGTTGTAATTTCTGCTACATTAAATACATGCTTAATCATGTACAAGTATCCTGCCTCGTATTGTTGTTTGTAGAAAATGGTGGTCGTGTTAGCAGTAACTGCATAAAGTTACTGTGAAACCAAGGTAAATAAAAGCTGTTTTTCTCAGTTCCACACTGAGCAGTTACTGCCTTTTTCACTTGATAGGGAAGTATAAAGGTCCAATGCAGCTGTTTTTCTCAGTTCCACACTGAGCAGTTACTGCCTTTTTCACTTGGTAGGGAAGTATAAAGGTCCAATGCAGCTGTTTTTCTCAGTTCCACGCTTTGAGCAGTTACTGCCTTTTTCACTTGGTAGGGAAGTATAAAGGTCCAATGCAGCTGTTTTTCTCAGTTCCACGCTTTGAGCAGTTACTGCCTTTTTTACTTGGTAGGGAAGTATAAAGGTCCAATGCAGCTGTTTTTATCTCAATATCAAATCATTTCTGGGAAACAATTAAGAAACTTAGGCCTACTTAAATCAAATATGATCAGGATAGACAATGAACAGAGTAGCAGCATATGTGAAAGTGTGTGTGTGTGTGTGTGTGTGTGTGTGTGTGTGTGTGACTGTATATATTGTGTGTGTGTTGAAGTGTCAGTGTAGTATGTGTGGATAAAGTCTAGTGAGCGTGCATAGAGCCAGCGCAATGTTTCTAAATACAATATAAAGGGGGTTCATGTAAGTAGTCTGGAAATATATTTGACTAACTGTTCAGTAGTCTTAAGGCTTGGGGGTAAAAACTGTTGAGAAGCCTTTTGGTCCCAGACTTGGCGCTCCGGTACCGCTTGCCGTGCGGTAGGAGAGAGAACAGTCTATGACTTGGGGGGCTGGAGTCTTTGACAATTTGTTTCTTTTTCTGACACCACCTGGTATAGAGGTCCTGGATGGCAGGAAGCTTGGCCACAGTGATGTACTGGGACGTACGCAGTATCCTCTGCAGCGCCTTGCTGTCGGATGCTGAGCAGTTGCCATACCAAGTGGTGATGCAGCCAGTCAAGATGCTCTCAGTGGTGCAGCTGTAGAAGGTTTTGAGGATCTGAGGCCCCATGCCAAATCTATTCAGCCTCCTGAGGGGGAAGAGGCATTGTTGTGTCCTCTTCAGGACTGTGTTGGTGTGTGTGGACCATAATATGTCCTTAGTGATGTGGACACTGAGGAACTTGAAGCTCTCGACCTCCTCCACTACAGCCCTGTCGATCTGAATGGGGGCGTGCTCGGCCCTCAATTACCTGTAGTCCACGAAGCTCCTTTGTCTTGCTCACGCTGAAGGAGAGGTTGTGCTGGCACCACACTGCCAGCTCTCTGACCTCCTCCTTCGTCGTCGTCGGTGAGCAGGTATACCACCATCGTGTCGTCAACAAACTTAATGATGGTGTTGTAGTTGTGTGCAGACACGCCGTCGTGGGTGAACGGGGAGTACAGGAGGGCACTAAGCACGCACTCCAGAGGGGCCCCCGTGTGGAGGGTCAGCGGGGAGGATGTGTTGTTGCCTACCCTCACCACCTGGGGGCAGTCCGTCAGGAAGTGCATGATACAGTTACAGAGGGAAGAGTTTAAAACATCTGCGACGTAAGGACCCCTGTTTTGGGGACCTGTGTGGTTCTGGTACTGGTTCCGACTGACATGTTCACTTATAAATTGATCTGTGGACACGGTAGATTGAAATGCCTTACATTGAGTGATAGCCCTGGTTTTCACAGACCCAGTAGTATTTGTTTTGAGCCTGTGTGACGTAGGATGTGCAATCTGAAACCACTTGAAGCTGGGATGTTCCTCCTACCGTTTAATTAGCTCTTCTGACTGTCCATCAATTCCTGGCTGAACCCTACATCTCAGCCACTGACAAAGCACACATTCCTGTAATTGTTACATGCTAGCGCAGTAGAAGAGTGGTTTCATCACGGTAGCACATTCAGAGATCTATTTATAGCCATTCATCTAAAATAGTTCATAGATTTAAAACAAAAAAAACACTCTGTTTGTCATAGACGGACAAGATTAATATGAAATGAAAGGCGAGTTCCTAACGAATTCAGGAAGCCAAGCTAGAGCTCTGAGACGTTCAAAGCGATGGGGGCAGAGAAGAGACCTTAAGAAAATATGCACATTTATCTAACACTAAACATGAAAATATGTATTTTACAGGTGAAATCTTATAGTTAGTCGTTTTATAATTTGATTGTGTTAAATTTAGAAAGCATATGTCATTTCCAGCCTTATTCATAGTTTTGTTGAATAGGAAATGCATCATATAAAATATTTCATATTTGTATCATACTTGAGCTTGTGACCTCAGCAATATATAACTTTTATTTTTAAACCAGAAAAGTAAGATTTGATCCTTTCTCTGAGTTTGCAGCACTACTAGTTATTGGTTATGACCCTCTCATGATAAATAATGACTTTAGGGTTTTATGTAGATTTTTGATTACATTTGGGCTCCCAAGTGGCGCAGCTGTTTAAGGCACTGCATCTCAGTGGAAGAGGCGTCACTACAGTCCCTGGTTCGAATCCAGGCTGTATCTCATCCGGCCGTGATTGGGAGTCCCATAGGGCGGCGCACAATTGGCCCAGTGTTATCCGAGTTTGGCCGGGGTAGGCCGTCATTGTAAATAAGAATTTGTTCTTAAGTTAAACAAAAAAAACGGGTTAATCCCAGGGTCCTTAGTTTAGTCATGAGCTTGGTGGGCACTATGGTGTTGATTGTTTTCAATTAAAAAGGTCAAAAATAAATTCTTAAAGAGCAATTTCTCAAGCAAAAATGTTGCAAGGACTGTCTGGAAGTGATCTGAGTGGGGAGGGGGAAACTGAAAACGAGTTGTTTTTGGCAGAACGGTTTGGATCTCTCTTCCTTATTAGTCTAACTCATTTACCACCTGGTGATGTCACCAGGAAGGCCAAAAACAGGCAGAAATTTAAATCAGCCTTTTCAAACAGCTCTTACACTAAAAGGGCATTATCATAATTTTCACAATTTCGCATTATTATTACAACCTCATAGTGTGGAAATACACACTTAGTGTACAAAACATTGGGAACCACTTCCTAATATTGAGTTGCACCCCCTTTTACCCTCAGAACAGCCTGACGTTGTTGGGGCATGGACTCTACAAGGTGCCGAAAGCATTCCACAGGGATGCTGGCTTCCCATAGTTGTGTCAAGTTGGCTGGATATCCTTTGGGTGGTAGACCATTCTTGATACACACGGGAAACTGTTGATTGGGAAAAACCCAGCAGCATTGCAGGTCTTGACCCACTCTAACCTACCATCTGTCTTGTCCATTCACCATCTAAATGGCACACACACAATCCATGTCTCAACTGTCTCAATGCTTAAATATCCTTCTTTAACCTGTCTCCTCCCCTTCATCTATACAGATTTGAAGTAGATTTAACAGGTGACATCAATTAGTGATCATAGCTTTCACCTGGATTCACCTGGTCAGTCTGTCATGGAAAGAGTAGGTTTTGTATACTTGTGTATATAAAACACAGGTAAATCACGTTTTTGACTGCACCGGGTCTTTTAAAGCTGGAACGAATAAAGCCATAAGGACATCGCGTTTCAATAAACAGTAATAAATAGTAATTATAATAAATTAATAATAAGCAATAAACAGGGGAGTCAGAAGTCGAGGACCTAAAGGTTCAACCGGAGTTGGAACATGTGGAGCGATCCATCGATTTGCATCCCAACCCCAGTCTGTTATGCTGATGAAGGAGGACCCAAAAGCGACGTAATAGAAACAGAGTCTTTATTCCAGTCTTAAACAAACAATGATGTTCCTGGATATTATCAAAGGTAATCCAAAACAGGAAACTGAAAACCTCTTGTCAGTAGAGAGGAACGACTGGAGACGCGACCACAGACTGCAGGTCGCTTCAGGAAGGCACAGACCGTAGCTGACATAGACACCTGCTCACACGCAGCTTCTGACAAGTGCAAAAACACAACAGGCGGAACAAGGACACAGAGCAGCTAACCTCAAACAAGAATCCGACAAAGACAGAAGCAGAAAACAGAGGGAGAAATAGGGACTCAAATCAGAGGGCAAAATAGGGAACAGGTGTGAAAGAGTAAATAAGGTCGTTAGGAGAATGAGAACCAGCTGGGAGCAAGAACGGAACGATAGAGAGAGAGAGAGCGGGAGAGGGAAAAAGGGAGGAGAAGAGAGAGGAATAGAAAGAGGGAAAGAACCTAATAAGACCAGCAGAGGGAAGCACAGGGACAAGACATGAAGATCAAAGACAAAACATGACAGTACCCCCCCACTCACCAAGCGCCTCCTGGCGCACTCGAGGAGGAACCCTGGCGGCGACGAAGGAAATCATCAATCAACGAACGGTCCAGCACGTCCCGAGAAGGAACCCAACTCCTCTCCTCAGGACCGTAACCCTCCCAATCCACAAAGTACTGGTGACCACGTCCCTGAGAACGCATGTCCATGATCCTCCGTTCCTTGTAAATAGGAGCGCCCTCGACAAGGACGGGAGGGGGGGAGGGAAGACGAACGGGGGCGCGAAGAAAAGGCTTGACACAAGAGACATGGAAGACAGGGTGGACGCGACGAAGATGTCGCGGAAGAAGCAGTCGCACAGCGACAGGATTAACGACCTGAGAGACACGGAACGGACCAATGAACCGCGGAGTCCACTTGCGAGAAGCTGTCGTAAGGGAAAGGTTACGAGTGGAAAGCCACACTCTCTGACCGCGACAATACCTAGGACTCTTAATCCTACGTTTATTGGCGGCTCTCACAGTCCTCCCCGCAGACGAAGGCAGATCGGTAATAAAGTCTAAGGCGATCTGAGACCATGGTCGAGAAGGAATGGGAAGCGGTCTAAGACGACCGGCAGGAGGAGAGTTACCTGACTTAGTCTGCGCGCAGTCCGAACAAGCAGCCACGAAACGGCGCGTGTCCCGCTCCTGAGTAGGCCACCAAAACCGCTGGCGAATAGAAGCAAGCGTACCCCGAACACCGGGGTGACCAGCTAACTTGGCAGAATGAGCCCACTGAAGAACAGCCAGACGAATAGAGACAGGAACGAACAGAAGGTTACTAGGACAAGCGCGCGGCGACGCAGTGTGAGTGAGTGCTTGCTTTACCTGTCTCTCAATTTCCCAGACAGTCAACCCGACAACACGCCCTTCAGGGAGAATCCCCTCGGGTTCCGATGGCGACAATCGATGAGAAAAGTAAGCGCAAGGATGGACCTTATCGTCAGACTGGAAGCGCTGGGACAGAATGGCTCCCACGCCCACCTCTGAAGCGTCAACCTCGACAATGAATTGTTTAGTGACGTCAGGAGTAACAAGGATAGGGGCGGATGTAAAACGCTTCTTGAGGAGATCAAAAGCTCCCTGGGCGGTACCAGACCACTTAAAACAAGACTTGACAGAAGTCAGAGCTGTGAGAGGGGCAGCCACTTGACCGAAATTACGAATGAAACGCCGATAGAAATTAGCGAAACCGAGAAAGCGCTGTAACTCGACACGTGACTTAGGAACAGGCCAATCGCTGACATCCTGGACCTTAGCGGGATCCATCTGAATGCCTTCAGCAGACAGATAATCATCGAGAGCCTTACGTTCGGGAGCCGACAGAGAGAATAATCTACCCCGAGGAGAAGTGGTCCCCGGATGGAGATCAACACAACAATCATACGACCGGTGAGGAGGAAGAGAGTTGGCTCTGGACCGACTGAGGACCGTGCGTAGATCATGATATTCCTCCGGCACTCCTGTCACATCACCAGGCTCCTCCTGAGTAGAGGGGACAGAAGAAACAGGAGGGATAGCAGACATTAAACACTTCACATGACAAGAAACGTTCCAGGAAAGGATAGAATTACTAGACCAATTAATAGAAGGATTATGACATACTAGCCAGGGATGACCCAAAACAACAGGTGTAACAGGTGAACAAAAAATCAAAAAAGAAATGGTCTCACTGTGGTTACCAGATACTGTGAGGGTTAAAGGTAGTGTCTCATATCTGATACTGGGGAGAGGACTACCATCTAAGGCGAACATGGGTGTGATCCTCCCTAACTCTCTGAGAGGAATGTCATGTTTCCGAGCCCATGCTTCGTCCATAAAACAACCCTCAGCCCCAGAGTCTATCAAGGCACTGCAGGAAGCAGCCGACCCGGTCCAACGTAGATGGACCGACAAGGTAGTACAGGATCTTGATGGAGAGACCTGAGTAGTAGCGCTCACCCGTAGCCCTCCGCTTACTGATGAGCTCTGGCCTTTAACTGGACATGACATGACAAAATGTCCAGCAGAACCGCAATAGAAGCAAAGGCGGTTGGTGATTCTCCGTTCCCTCTCCTTAGTCGAGATGTGAACACCTCCCAGCTGCATGGGCTCAGTCTCTGAGCCGATGGAAGGAGATGGTCGAGATGCGGAGAAGGGAAACCCCGTTAACGCGAGCTCTTTTCCACGAGCTCGGTGACGAAGATCTACCCGTCGTTCTATGCGGATGGCGAGTGCAATCAAAGAGTCCACGCTGGAAGGAACCTCCCGGGAGAGAATCTCATCCTTAACCTCAGCGTGGAGTCCCTCCAGAAAACGAGCGAGCAACGCCGGCTCGTTCCAGTCACTGGATGCAGCAAGAGTACGAAACTCTATAGAGTAATCCGTTATGGATCGATCACCTTGACATAGGGAAGCCAGACCCCTGGAAGCCTCCTTCCCAAAAACTGAACGATCAAAGACCCGTATCATCTCCTCCTTAAAGTTCTGATAAACGTCAGAACACTCAGCCCTTGCCTCCCAGATAGCTGTGCCCCACTCCCGAGCCCGCCCAGTAAGGAGTGATATGACGTAAGCGATCCGAGCTCTCTCTCCAGAGTATGTGTTGGGCTGGAGAGAGAACACAATATCACACTGGGTGAGAAAGGAGCGACACTCAGTGGGCTGTCCAGAGTAACATGGTGGATTATTAACCCTGGGTTCCGGAGACTCGGAAGACCAGGAAGTAGCTTGTGGTACGAGACGAAGACTCTGAAACTGTCCTGAGAGATCGGAGACCTGAGCGGCCAGGGTCTCAACGGCATGACGAGCAGCAGACAATTCCTGCTCGTGTCTGCCGAGCATTGCTCCCTGGAACTTGACGGTAGTGTTGAGAGAATCCATAGTCGCTGGGTCCATTCTTGGTCGGATTCTTCTGTTATGCTGATGAAGGAGGACCCAAAAGCGACGTAATAGAAACAGAGTCTTTATTCCAGTCTTAAACAAACAATGATGTTCCTGGATATTATCAAAGGTAATCCAAAACAGGAAACTGAAAACCTCTTGTCAGTAGAGAGGAACGACTGGAGACGCGACCACAGACTGCAGGTCGCTTCAGGAAGGCACAGACCGTAGCTGACATAGACACCTGCTCACACGCAGCTTCTGACAAGTGCAAAAACACAACAGGCGGAACAAGGACACAGAGCAGCTAACCTCAAACAAGAATCCGACAAAGACAGAAGCAGAAAACAGAGGGAGAAATAGGGACTCAAATCAGAGGGCAAAATAGGGAACAGGTGTGAAAGAGTAAATAAGGTCGTTAGGAGAATGAGAACCAGCTGGGAGCAAGAACGGAACGATAGAGAGAGAGAGAGCGGGAGAGGGAAAAAGGGAGGAGAAGAGAGAGGAATAGAAAGAGGGAAAGAACCTAATAAGACCAGCAGAGGGAAGCACAGGGACAAGACATGAAGATCAAAGACAAAACATGACACAGTCACCGTTGTCTGGATACACACTGTTATACTCTGTGTACATTTCACTCCTCATTTAACTTAACGTTTAACTTGACAATTCAAAAACCTGTAGCTTTTATGTTAATGTCTTGGCAGCCGCTATGTTTAGCTAGTAATATAAAACTAAGCAAATATATATGTTTTCTACATACGGTAGCAGTCGAAGCGTTGGTTGACATTCACACTTTCCCTCACAAATTTTCCACGGACACAACGGTCATTTTTTTTGTTACGGCGAACTATCAGCTCCAAAGATGTTAAGTCAGGGCTGTCAAGCAAAAATGGTGGCCCGCTGGGGTGTCTGGAGGATTGTGGCGGCGGCTCTGTGTCGTGGGGCGATGGCGTCTGTGCCCTGCCAGTTGCACCACGGCGGGCCGGCGATGTGTGTGGTCATCAGGCGACTGGGTGACCATGGGGGAGAGAGTGGAACCAGGTCATAGCCGAGCCCCTGCTAACTCCACTCATCTTTCCCCCATCTGTCTGTCTGTTACTCTCTTGCTCTCTCGCCTTCTTTCTCCATGGCCATATTTTCTCTCTCTCATTCTCTCACTTTCTCCATTCATCCTATTTGACCTCTTTCTTTCACACTTTCTCTCTTCCCTGTCTGTCTGGCACGTGCCCTGTCTTGTTCACACACACGCACAGCTCCCTCAGTGTGGCCTAGGGGCATGTGGTTTAGCTGGGCAAGAGATAAGACAAGTTATCAGCCGGTGGTTGTGAACAAACACTTCCTTTCTTCTCCTCCTTTGACTCCTCTCTCTTCTCCTCTCCACTTTTCTCCTCTCTCTCCTCTCTCTCTTCTTCACTCTTCCCCTCTCCTCTCTCTCTTCTCCTCTCCACCCCTCTCCTCTCTCTCTTCTCCTCTCTTCTCTTCTCTTCTCCTCTCTTCTCTTCTCCTCTTCTCTCTTCTCCTCTCTCTTCTCCACCCCTCTCCTCTCTCTCTTCTCGTCTCCTCTCTCTCTTCTCCTCTCTTCTCCTCTGCACCTTCTCCTCTCCACCCCTCTCCTCGCTCTCTTCTCTCCACTCTTCTCCACTCCACTATTCTCTCCTCTTCTCTTCTCCTCTCTCTCTTCTCCACTCCACCCCTCTCCTCTTTCTCACTCCACTCTTGCTCTCTTTCTCTCGGTCTCTGTCTCCAACTCTGCACTCACCCTCTTTTCACCAATTCTCCTCTCTGCTCTCCTTCCTCACCTAACCCCTCCACTCTCCTCTCATCCTCCTCTCTCCTCCATCACCTAAACCCTCTCCTCTCCTCCATCACCTAAACCCTCAACTCTCCTCATCTAACCCATCCACTCTCCTATCCTCCTCTCTCCTTCCTCACCTAACCCCTCCACTTTCCTCTCCTCTCTGCGCTCCTTCCTCAGCTAACCCCTCCACACTCCTCTCCTCCTCTCTCCTTCCTCACCTAACCCCTCTACTCTCCTCTCCTTCCTTACCTAACCCCTCCACTCTCCTCTCCTCTCTGCTCTCCTTCCTCACCTAACCCCTCCACTCTCCTCTCTGCTCTCCTTCGTTCCCTTTTGTCTCGTGTTAAGAAATTGTCTGGGCACAGTTAGAGAGGAGAGTGGCCCATCAGAGAGAGATGTTGTATTTGTGTGTGGTGGAAGAAGAGGGGGAGAGAATGGACTTCAGATGCTCTCCAGGAGTGAAGTAAGGGGGAAGATGAGGGGATGAGTGAACAAAATCTCTCTCATTCACCTATACATCAGATTGCAGAGACACACACACACACACACACACCACTCATTTTTCGGACGATTTGTTTCCACCATGTCTTCTGCTTTCGTTTATCCCCCCCCCCCTCCCTGCCCCCCCCACACACACACACACACAGCACTTTGATTTCCTGATTGCCTTGGTTTGTGTGGTGGGACAGCTTAGGTTACTGTTCAGACTCGTCGCCAAGGAATGTGTGTGTGTGTGTGTGTGTGTGTGTGTGTGTGTGTGTGTGTGTGTGTGTGTGTGTGTGTGTGTGTGTGTGTGTGTGTGTGTGTGTGTGTGTGAGAGAGAGCCAGTGGCAGGTTTCACACAATTAGCTGCTATTCTTAGCCCTCTCTTCCATGGTCATGGTTTTTTCTCCCCTCTCCACTTTTTTATACTAGCGTTTCATTATCTCTGGGTGTGTCCCAAAGGGCACCCTATTCCACATGTAGTGCACTACTTTAGACCAGGGCCCATGGAGCTCTGGTCAAAAGTAGTACACTATATACATTTACATTTTTAGTCATTTAGCAGACACTCTTATCCAGAGCGACTTACAGTAGAGTGCATACATTTTATTACATTTACATTACATACTGAGACAAGGATATCCCTACCGGCCAAACCCTCCCTAACCCGGACAACGCTATGCCAATTGTGCGTCGCCCCACGGACCTCCCGGTTGCGGCCGGCTGCGACAGAGCCTGGGCGCGAACCCAGAGACTCTGGTGGCGCAGCTAGCACTGCGATGCAGTGCCCTAGACCACTGCGCCACCCAGGAGGAAATAGAGTGCGATTTAAGAAGTAAAACTCTATATGGCACAGGAAGGTTAGACTCTCGGAGCTACATAGAATACAGACCGCTCTGAATCTGAGCAACATGAAATACAGACAGCTCTGAATCTGAGCTGCATGAAATACAGACAGCTCTGCATCTGAGCTACATGAAATACAGACAGCTCTGCATCTGAGCTACATGAAATACAGACAGCTCTGAATCTGAGCTACATGAAATACAGACAGCTCTGAATCTGAGCTACATGAAATACAGACAGCTCTGAATCTGAACTACATGAAATCATAGGCGGAAATCCCAGGGGGGACGGGGGGGACACGACCCCCCCATCTTGGGAAAAATATGATCTGTCCCCCCCAATATATCACTGTAAACATAACTATGTAATTTCAATAATATTAATAATACGCAATGAAAGCACTTGTGCTGATTATAGACACTTAATAGCGCATTTAAATTTCAAAAGATTGCGACCCCCCCCGCCCTTTGCCTCACAATGGTTTGATCCACTGCCAGTTCTTTAGCTGGCAAGGTAATAGAGAGTTCGTATCTACTGTCCGAAAGGGACATGTACGTAACTGACGCGAGGTTAATCCAGTCAATCCATAGCAGGTCCATAGCAATGTTATTTATTTATTTTTATGTTGGCAGGGTTCACACACTAGGGGAATTTGCAGAGCTAGCGCGCAAACTAAAGCGAACATTAACTATCAAGCTAGCTAGTACCTATTCCATTTATGTGGCGTCGTCAAAGATGGAATCTTTGCTATCGTCAGTTTATTCCAAGATCAGCATGCAGCTGTAGTGCTTCGACGTCCCTGTGATAAGGTTAGCAATAAACTGAAGTCCAAACTGAACAGAACAGAACTACACTCTCTTCTACCATTGTCTTAAATATATATAATGGTCTCGTTGCAAAAGATAAATTGTCGCTAGTGAACTTTTTTTATTTTATTTTATTTCACCTTTATTTAACCAGGTAGCAAAGATTATAGCAAACACACAGAAACGGAATTGGTGCTCGCTAGCTTTACAAATTCAGCTATTGTTGGAAGCCAGCCAATATGAAACAAACTATTTAAATTACAAAAGGTTGCAGCATGTGTTGTGTAAATGTGTGTGTGTGCAGCTAGGCCAGCCAGCCAGCCAGGTAGAAAAATGGCAGAAAAAAGTAAGAAGACGGACATCAGAGTATTTGTCAGTACACCAAAACGCATAGTAAGAACTCTAGTATCCTAATATCTCAAAGACTAGTTGATAAAATGTTCATAAGAAAGAAGTGAAATGCTAATGGAAATGTTTCACAATGATGTCATTAGGCAGAGCAGGCAACAGATGGCACACAGACAGCAGAGCTGGGGACAGACTGGCAGAGACAGGGAGTCTCAGGTAAGTTTGTTGAGTCTTTGTTTGGCAACATTATGAAAGGTTCTCAATTTTTTTGACTTGTAAAATAGCGACATAATTGGAAAATGCCATGGATACCCCCACTCTCAACTTAAACTGGTGACTAAACTAAGATTTGTTTACGGCAATGGTATTGCTGTTGTGATTAATTGTGTAGTTTTGGGTACCGGTAGTTAGGAGTATGGCAAACACCTTATTTATTGTCTAGGAGACAGACTGAGTCAGTTAGGGTGGTGAAAGGGAAAGAGCCAGGAAGAGAGACTTCAGAGGACAGTGTCACAGCCACGGCAGGACCAAGTGTCACCCTTGTTGCCAGCAGCACCAGTATAGGGGACAGTGGCACAGCATTGTCCAGTTACCACAGTGATGGCACAAAACCATATCAGCCACACCCACAATTTATAGAACCGCAAACTCTTGCCAACAGAGTGTTGACGTTTCAAGAGAGATGGTTTCGCGATTTCCCCTGGCTACATTATAATCCATCAATAAAAGGAGTGTTGTGTTTTCACTGTAGCCAAGGGTTTTCAAGCCAGCCATCTTTTGGCCAAAGAGCTGATGCTGCCTTCATTAGTGCAGGATTTAGGAACTGGAGAAAAGGCATTGAAAAATTCACAGCACATCAAAATTGCCAAACCCACCGCCACTTTGTAATTGTAACAGCACACCAGCTAAATCCAATCAGTGTCCAGTTATGTCCAGCGCGTGGGTTAAACAGCTGGATGACGCAAGGCATTGCTTGATGAAAATTGTTAGTTCGGTGCGGCATGTAGTAAGACAGGGACAAGCCTTTAGAGGCCACACGGATGACAGTGGGAATTTATACCAGATTTTGAAACTTAGGGCAGAAGAGGATGATCCCATTTTACTGAAGTGGTTAACAGAGCGTACCACAATGTACACAGGCCCCAAAGCACAGAATGAAATTCTGAACATCATGGCCAATAGTCATTCGAGGCATTGCAGCTGAGATTAGGTCTCTTCCGATTGTACAATTTTCATTAATTGTTGATGGTACTCAAGATGTCTCTGGTGCTGAACAGGAGAGTGTCTGTCTGCGTTATGTTGACCATGACCATGTCCCTCACAAGGAGTTTATTGGGCTATACAGGGTGTCGGAGACAACAGGCGAGGGCATTGCGAAAGTGCCAACTGATGTGTTGTTGAGGAAACCCGCAAACATATGCTCGGTTCTTTTGTTCAGTAGTGTGTATAGCAGTGGTTCTCAACCTTTTTGGGGTACTGGAACCCCTGCATATTTTGAGGCAAGGCAGGCAAGGTTTTGAGCAGTCCTCAGGGACCTCCACCCCCTCTATATTATATGTAAACTTACTGGAAACCTTGTGGTACTGACTACATTCATTACACTTTTTTATTTCACGGACCCCTTGCAATTAGTCCATGGACCCCTGTTTGAGAACCCCTGGTGTAATTGATATTTGTTCTTTTGTTTAGTAGTTTTCAGGACACTTACAAATTATTTATTTCATGTTATTTTATTTAAAATGGCCTACTTTGTGCGACATACTTGTCCATAGCTGCTGTTTGAAGAGTTGAGACACTGGCTGAGTTGAGACACTGGCTGAGTTGAGACACTGGCTGAGTTGAGACACTGGCTGAGTTGAGACACTGGCTGAGTTGAGACACTGGCTGAGTTGAGACACTGGCTGAGTTGAGACACTGGCTGAGTTGAGACACTGGCTGAGTTGAGACACTGAAGGATATTTTGTTTGATTTATTTGGGTTTTTCATTGAAGTAGTTATTTTGCTTTTAGAACTACTTATTTTAAGCTTTTTGTTCTTGCAAAGATATTGTAGACTCAGGCCAGGTGGACATATTTAATGACTATATAAATGTATCAGAAAAAGTCCAATTAAAAGGTCAATTCAATACGGAGACCAACTTTGTGATGGTTCTCAATGGAGATTCTTTTAGATGTGATCACACCATGTTCATTGTATTTATGAAAACTACACCCATACAGTGTACAGTACCATTGTCACCTACTGACCTTTCTTGATATTGCTGGTTGTAAGTACGAATACCTGCATACATACTGGACTGGTAAGGAGCACTGCTATAACTATTATTAGTAGTAGAATTATAATGATTTAAACATTTGAACAAGTTGGGAAAACCCTTCAGTTAACTACTGTACCTATCAATTATCCAGTTGTAGGAATTATGGTTCCTCAATATACATTTAACAACGTATGCTATGTGTTACAGCACTACTTTTGGTGTCCCCCTCAGGAATTGCTCTTGAGAAAATTTAATGTAATTGTCCCCTCCAAGGTTGATCTCAGATTTTCGCCCCTGCATGAAATACAGACAGCTCTGCATTTGAGCTACATGAAATACAGACAGCTCTGAATCTGAACTACATGAAATACAGACAGCTCTGAATCTGAACTACATGAAATACAGACTGCTCTGAATCTGAGCTACTTGAAATACAGACAGCTCTGCATCTGAGCTACATGAAATACAGACAGCTCTGCATCTGAGCTACATGAAATACAGACAGCTCTGAATCTGAGCTACATGAAATACAGACAGCTCTGAATCTGAACTACATGAAATACAGACAGCTCTGAATCTGAACTACATGAAATACAGACAGCTCTGAATCTGAACTACATGAAATACAGACAGCTCTGAATCTGAGCTACATGAAATACAGACAGCTGTGTGAACCAGAAATAGCCTACACACACACACACACACACACACACACACACACACACACACACACACACACACACACACACACACACACACACACACACACACACACACACACACGCACTTTCCCTTCCCATGCCATGCCCACATCTTGACTATGATGTCCTGACACCTTAATTCAGCCCCATTAAATCCAGCTTTGTTAATGTGTCCTTGAGACATTGAGAAGAATTTAAAGGGCTTTGGAGACATTGAGAAGAGTTGAAAGGGTTTCTAGACACTGACAAGAGTTTTTAAATGGTTTCTAGACATTGAGAAGAGTTTTTAAAGGCACAAAAGGAAAGCGAAAGAAAAGTGAGCAAATTGACTTTGAGTGGAGGCTTCTGTGTCTGGCACGATCACCCACACAAAGAAACTGAGATCAGGATGACTGTCTGCACCACCTCTCAGGAGAAAACCCTCTATAGATTGACAGGTAAATCTGTCCACAGTCTCTGACTACTGGTGTGTGAGTGTGGAACTTTAAGTCAAGAACGTGTGCAAAACACAAGTGAACCATCCTACTAAAAAGTAGAAAACTACACCCCAGTGGTCTCAACCTGACCAGAGAACAAGACCCAGTGTTCAGTAATGTTTCCCAGGGCTTTTCCCCACTGTTCAATATCTGACCCAAAACCAGTTTGATGTTAGTTTAGGAATGCTGTAGAGCTCCCCACAGTGTTTTCAATCTGACCCTAGAATTAAAGGTCTGTGAGTTTAGGAATGCTTCAAACTGCTCCCCTGTGTTAAAATCTGACATGGAACCAGAGTTTAGAAGTACAGGGAGTGACTACTAGAAGAGGTTCACTTTCCTGTCATGAAAAAAGAGAAAGAAAAGATTCTAAGAGAAGTGTAAGAAGTCCTAAGATATAACAATAAGTTATATTTTATACATTACAGCTTTTTTTTCTTTCCTGTTAACTGTGATTTAAACCTTACTGTAAATAGCGTTTTTCTTTTTCTTTCATGTTTTATTTTAGGATATATTGCTCATTGTGTTTTCAGCACAGTCTGTATTCTTCATGGGCTGAGCTATATTTACATTATGATCAGGAAGCTGGGTTGGTGGGTTTTGTTGGGTCGAGCGAAAGAGGATAAGAGGGGATATGAGTCGTTTCCCCTCACAAGTTCTCTTGCCTTGATCCGCTAGTGAAAAATGATTAGAAAATGGTGGAGCGAATACAGTGTGAAACAATCCAACAGTACTATAACATCACTGTACCAGGTGTTTATTGTTCCAACGGGAGAGATTTAAAAAATCTGGTGTTGGTGGTCGTCAGGCTTTTCACAAGGTACACTATGTATACAAAAGTATGTGGACACCCCTTCAAATTAGTGGATTTGGCTATTTCAGCCACACCCATTACAGTATGGTGTATACAATCGAGCACACAGCCATGCAATCTCCATAGACAAACATTGGCAGTAGAATGGCCTTACTGAAGCGCTAAGTGACCATCATAGGATGCCATCTTTCCAACAAGTCAGTTCGTCAAATTTCTGCCCTTTTAGAGCTGCCCCGGTCAACTGTAAGTGCTGTTATTGTGAAGTGGAAACATCTAGGAGCAACAACGGCTCAGCCACAAAGTGGTAGGCCACACAAACTCACAGAACGGGACCGCCGAGTGCTGAAGGCGTAGAATGTAGAAATCGTCTGCAACACTCACTACCAAGTTTCAAACTGCCTCTGGAAGCAATGTAAACACAATAACTGTTAGTTGGGAGCTTCATGAAATGGGTTTCCGTGGCCGAGCAGCTGCACACAAGCCTATGATCATTATGCCCAATGCCAAGCGTCCGCTGGAATGGTGTAAGAGCAGCTCTGGGAGTGTGGTGCCAGGAAAAATAACCTCTCACTCAACGTCAACAAAACTAAGGAAGCACGGTGGCTAGGAAAAACTCCCTAGAAAGGCCAAAACCTAGGAAGAAACCTAGAGAGGAACCAGGCTACGAGGGGTGGCCAGTCCTCTTCTGGCTGTGCCGGGTGGAGATTATAACAGAACTATGCCAAGATGTTCAAAAATGTTCATAAGTGACAAGCATGGTCAAATAATAATCATGAATCATTTTCAGTTGGCTTTTCATAGCTGATCATTAAGAGTTGAAAAACAACAGGTCTGGGACAGGTGGCGGTTCCATAACCGCAGGCAGAACAGCTGAAACTGGAATAGCAGCAAGGCCAGGCGGACTGGGGACAGCAAGGAGTCACCACGGCCGGTAGTCCCGACGTATGGTCCTAGGGCTCAGGTCCTCCGAGAGAAAGAAAGAGAGAAGGAGAAAATTAGAGAGAGCCAAGATTTTCAAAATGTTCATAAATGACAAGCATGGTCAAATAATAATCAGGCATAAATCTCAGTTGGCTTTTCATAGCCGATCATTAAGAGTTGAAAACAGCAGGTCTGGGACAGGTAGGGGTTTCGTAACCGCAGGCAGAACAGTTGAAACTGGAATAGCAGCAAGGCCAGGCGGACTGGGGACAGCAAGGTGTCAGCATGCCCGGTAGTCCTGACGTATGGTCCTAGGGCTCAGGATCTCAGAGAGAAAGAGAGAACGAGAGAATTAGAGAGAGCATACTTAAATTCACACAGGACACTGGATAAGACAGGAGAAGTACTCCAGGTATAACCAACTGACCCTAGCCCCCCGACACATAAACTACTGCAGCATAAATACTGGAGGCTGAGACAGGAGCGGTCAGGAGACACTGTGGCCCCATCCGAAGAAACCCCCGGACAGGGCCAAACAGGAAGGATATAACCCCACCCACTTTGCCAAAGCACAGCCCCCGCACCACTAGAGGGATATCCTCAACCACCAACTTACAATCCTGAGACAAGGCCGAGTATAGTCCACAAAGGTCTCCACCACAGCACAAACCAAGGGGGGGCGCCAACCCAGACAGGAAGATCACGTCAGTAACTCAACCCACTCAAGTGACGCACCCCTCCTAGGGACGGCATGAAAGAGCACCAGCAAGCCAGTGACTCAGCCCCTGTAACAGGGTTAGAGGCAGAGAATCCCAGTGGAGAGAGGGGAACCGGCCTGGCAGAGACAGCAAGGGCGGTTCGTTGCTCCAGAGCCTTTCCGTTCACCTTCACACTCCTGGGCCAGACTACACTCAATCATATGACCTACTGAAGAGATAAGTCTTCAGTAAAGACTTAAAGGTTGAGACCGAGTCTGCGTCTCTCACATGGGTAGGCAGACTGTTCCATAAAAATGGAGATCTATAGGAGAAAGCCCTACCTCCCGCTGTTTGCTTAGAAATTCTAGGGACAATTAGGAGGCCTGCGTCTTGTGACCGTAGCGTACGTATTGGTATGTACGGCAGGACCAACTCGGAAAGATAGGTAGGAGCAAGCCCATGTAACGCTTTATAGGTTAACAGTAAAACCTTGAAATCAGCCCTTGCCTTAACAGGAAGCCAGTGTAGGGAAGCTAGCACTGGAGTAATATGATCAAATTTCTTGGTTCTAGTCAGGATTCTAGCAGCCGTATTTAGCACTAACTGAAGTTTATTTAGTGCTTTATCCGGGTAGCCGGAAAGTAGAGCATTGCAGTAGTCTAACCTAGAAGTAACAAATGCATGGATAAATTTTTCTGCATCATTTTTGGACAGAAAATTTCTGATTTTTGCAATGTTACGTAGATGGAAAAAAGCTGTCCTTGAAACAGTCTTGATATGTTCGTCAAAAGAGAGATCAGGGTCAAGAGTAACGCCGAGGTCCTTCACAGTTTTATTTGAGACGACTTTACAACCATCAAGATGAATTGTCAGATTTAACAGAAGATCTCTTTGTGTCTTGGGACCTAGAACAAGCATCTCTGTTTTGTACGAGTTTAAAAGTAGAAAGTTTTCAGCCATCCACTTCCTTATGTCTGAAACACAGGCTTCTAGCGAGGGCAATTTTGGGGCTTCACCATGTTTCATTGAAATGTACAGCTGTGTGTCATCCGCATAGCAGTGAAAGTTAACATTATGTTTTCGAATAACATCCCCAAGAGGTAAAATATATAGTGAAAACAATAGTGGTCCTAAAACGGAACCTTGAGGAACACCGAAATGTACAGTTGATTTGTCAGAGGACAGACCATTCACAGAGACAAACTGATATCTTTCCGACAGGTAAGATCTAAACCAGGCCAGAACTTGTCCGTGTAGACCAATTTGGGTTTCCAGTCTCTCCAAAAGAATGTGGTGACCGATGGTGTCAAAGGCAGCACTAAGGTCTAGTAGCACGAGGACAGATGCAGAGCCTCGGTCTGACGCCATTAAAAGGTCATTTACCACCTTCACAAGTGCAGTCTCAGTGCTATGATGGGGTCTAAAACCAGACTGAAGCATTTCGTATACATTGTTTGTCTTCAGAAAGGCAGTGAGTTGCTGCGCAACAGCTTTTTCTAAAATTTTTGAGAGGAATGGAAGATTCGATATAGGCCGATAGTTTTTTATATTTTCCGGGACAAGGTTTAGCTTTTTCAAGAGAGGCTTTATCACTGCCACTTTTAGTGAGTTTGGTACACATCCGGTGGATAGAGAGCTGTTTATTATGTTCAACATAGGAGGGCCAAGCACAGGAAGCAGCTCTTTCAGCAGTTTAGTAGGAATAGGATCCAGTATGCAGCTTGAAGGTTTAGAGGCCATGATTATTTTCATCATTGTGTCAAGAGATATAGTACTAAAACACTTAAGTGTCTCTCCCGATCCCAGGCCCTCGCAGAGCTGTGCAGATCCAGGACAGCTAAGCCCTGGAGGAATACGCAGATTCAAAGAGGAGTCCGTAATTTGTTTTCTAATGGTCATGATCTTTTCCTCAAAGAAGTTCATGAATTTATTACTGCTGAAGTGAAAGCCATCCTCTCTTGGGGAATGCTGCTTTTTAGTTAGCTTTGCAACAGTATCAAAAATGAATTTGGGATTGTTCTTATTTTCCTCGATTAAGTTGGAAAGTAGGATGATCGAGCAGCAGTGAGGGCTCTTCGATACTGCACGGTACTGTCTTTCCAAGCTAGTCGGAAGACTTCCAGTTTGGTGTGGCGCCATTTCCGTTCCAATTTCCTGGAAGCTTGCTTCAAAGCTCGGGTATTTTCTGTATACCAGGGAGCTAGTTTCTTATGACAAATGTTTTTCGTTTTTAGGGGTGCAACTGCATCTAGGGTATTGCGCAAGGTTAAATTGAGTTCCTCAGTTAAGTGGTTAACTGATTTTTGTCCTCTGACGTCCTTGGGTAGGCAGAAGGAGTCTGGAAGGGCATCAAGGAATTTTTGTGTTGTCAGATGTTGTGAGATGTTACCCCACTCTTCCACCAAGGCACCTGCAAGTTCCTGGACATTTCTGGGGGGAATGGCCCTAGCCCTCACCCTCCGATCCAACAGGTCCCAGACGTGCTCAATGGGATTGAGATCCTGGCTCTTCGCTGGCCATGGCAGAACACTGACATTCCTGTCTTGCAGGAAATCACGCACAGAACGAGCAGTATGGCTGGTGGCATTGCCATGCTGGAGGGTCATGTTAGGATGAGCCTGCAGGAAGGGTATCACATGAGGGAGGAGGATGCCTTCACTGTAACGCACAGCGTTGAGATTGCCTGCAATGACAACAAGCTCAGTCCGATGATGCTGTGACACACCGCCCCAGACCATGACGAACCTTCCACCTCCAAATCTATCCCGCTCCAGAGTACAGGCCTCAGTGTAATGCTCATTATTTTGACGATAAACGCGAATCCGACCATCACCCCTGGTGAGACAAAACCGCGACTCGTCAGTGAAGAACACTTTTTGCCAGTCCTGTCTGGTCCAGCAACGGTGGGTTTGTGCCCATAGGCGACGTTGTTGCCGGTGATGTCTTGTGAGGACCTGCCTTACAACAGGCCTGCAAGCCCTCAGTCCAGCCTCTCTCAGCCTATTGCGGACAGTCTGAGCACTGATGGAGGGATTGTGTGTTTCTGGTGTAACTCGGGCAGTTGTTGTTACCATCCTGTACCTGTCAGACGGGTACAGAAGCACAAGCGTGTCGCCACACCCGCAACAACATCTGCTAAACACATGTATGTGACCAATACAATTTGATTTGATTTGTAATGCTCGCCATCATTGGACTCTTAGTGCTACAGCATACAATCACATTCATTTTCCCAGAAACCCTAGACCCACTCCAATTTGCATACCGCCACAACAGATCCACAGATGATGCAATCTCTATTGCACTCAACACTGCCCTTTCCCAGCTGGACAAAAGGAACACCTATGTGAGAATGCTATTCATTGACTACAGCTCAGCGTTCAATACCATAGTGCGATGACACAGCAGTGGTAGGCCTGATCACCAACAATGATGAGACAGGATATAGGGAGGAGGTCAGAGACCTGACCATGTGGTGCCAGAATAACAACCTCTCCCTCAACGTGATCAAGACAAAGGAGATGATTGTGGACTACAGGAAAAGGAGGACTGAGCACGCCCCCATTCTCATCGACTGGGCTGTATTGGAGCAGGTTGAGAGATTCAAGTTCCTTGCTAAACAGCTTCTACCCCCAAGTCAAGACTCCTGAACAGCTAATCAAAGCGCTACCCAGACCCTTCTTTTACGCTGCTGCTACTCCCTGTTTATTATTTATGTATAGTCACTTTAACTCTACCTAGAAGTAGGGCTGGGCGATATGGCCAAAATATCGTATCATGGTTCTATGTTTATGATTAATAAAAGTTCTAAATTTGCTTAATGAGTAGTGAGTGATCCTAGGGGTGGCAACACATATATTCTAAGTGATTTCAATGTGTCTTTCTCCATTCTGATTGTTTTATACTGTTCAATTCAACTTCAACCTAAAATAATATCCTGCATTTCCATCAATTTCTACATTTCCTGCACTCATTTGAGATCCACACTGCCACGATATGGGCAAAAATACTATGCCTCATTTTTAACCAAATGTTGCAATTGCGATTTAAATCAAAACATTTGGGTGAACTTTTGGAATCATGGAAATAGAATGTTTATTATAATTCTATAGTTAGAATATAAATAACAGTGGGCACATTGAATACAGTGTTGTTTGTCATGTCAATGAATGAAAATACCATGGATGGGTTATTGTGACAGGGTAGGAACCAAAGTGATGTTGAGTTTTACCTAGGGGACCCTATAATCTTTGGATACATAAAATCTTTATTCGTAAAGCCAACATATTCATCCTTTGCCTATTCCTCTTTGATTTAGAAGATACTGTTGCACAAACAACATGCTGATTTAAGCCTCCACCAGTACTGGTATCAGGCTGTATTAGCTAGCTATGTAGGCTCTGACTCAGTACTTTTATTAGCTAGTTAGCTAGCAACTAGGGATTAGCATTAGTGGCTAACATGATTTAGCTTAACTTGCTAAGAAAATATCACTTTGCAGATGTAAGAAACACTAATGTTGTAATTATAGAACGCTTGTGGATTTATATTAAGATCAAAGTGGAAACATCGTTGTCATCAACATTGTTGCATGTGCTGCATTGACCATGCAGACTGAACGAAAGTCTCTCGTGGTCAAGCAACAACAAACGCACTCCTTGAGTGACAGGGGGTGGGACTTGGTCTGTGTGGAAAGCAGCATGGAGAGAGAGAGAGAGCGACGAGAGTTGCGGAGTAAACTATAAAAATGGACGTTAAGCGCGGTGTATCACATTTAACAACCAAACATTCAAATACCGTTATAGAAGGTAAAGTTAAAAACCCAAACCGGTCCCTGCATCAATACCGGTATATAGTAAAATACGCTATACCGCCCAACCCTACCTACATGTACATATTACCTCAATTACCTCGACTAACTGGTGCCCCCGCACATTGACTCTGTACCGGTACCCCCTGTATATAGCCTCACTATTGTTATTTTACTGCTGCTCTTTAATTAATTGTTACTTTAAAAAAAAATGTTTTTACTTATCTATTTTTTACTTAACACTTTTTTTTCTTCAAGCATTGTTGGTGAAGGGCTTGTAAGAAAGCATTTCACTGTAAGGTCTATGACCTGTTGTATTCGGCATTTCACTGTAAGGTCTATGACCTGTTGTATTCGGCATTTCACTGTAAGGTCTATGACCTGTTGTATTCGGCATTTCACTGTAAGGTCTATGACCTGTTGTATTCAGCATTTCACTGTAAGGTCTATGACCTGTTGTATTCAGCATTTCACTGTAAGGTCTATGACCTGTTGTATTCGGCATTTCACTGTAAGGTCTATGACCTGTTGTATTCGGCATTTCACTGTAAGGTCTATGACCTGTTGTATTCAGCATTTCGCTGTAAGGTCTATGACCTGTTGTATTCGGCATTTCACTGTAAGGTCTATGACCTGTTGTATTCAGCATTTCACTGTAAGGTCTATGACCTGTTGTATTCGGCATTTCACTGTAAGGTCTATGACCTGTTGTATTCAGCATTTCACTGTAAGGTCTATGACCTGTTGTATTCAACATTTCACTGTAAGGTCTATGACCTGTTGTATTCAGCATTTCACTGTAAGGTCTATGACCTGTTGTATTCAGCATTTCACTGTAAGGTCTATGACCTGTTGTATTCAGCATTTCACTGTAAGGTCTATGACCTGTTGTATTCGGCATTTCACTGTAAGGTCTATGACCTGTTGTATTCGGCGCATGTGACGAGTACAATTTGATTTGATCCTAGATGATTTTGTGCTTCCAACTTTGTGGCAACAGTTTGGGGAAGGCCCTTTCCTGTTTCAACATGACACTGCTTCCGTGCACAAAGCGAGGTCCATACAGAAATGGTTTGCCGACTGTTAGTTTACTCCTAATGTTTAAAAGTATGTGACAAATAAAATGTGATTTGATTTGACGTACACACATACACACACACACACACACCTGGAGGTGACCCTGAACAGATGGAACAAGGCTCAGTTCCATGGGCCAAGCGCCAGTGTTCTGCTGAGGAGGTGAAATGCAACCCCACTCAGTGTACCAGATCGATGGGCTCGCCCCTCTGACTAGTCTCTGGGGTCTCCTCTTACCCCACCCTTACCCCCATCTATTTGTCCTATCTTTTCTCTCTCAACGATCTCTCTGTCTGTCTCTCAACGATCTCTCAATTCAATTCAAGGGGCTTTATTGGCATGGGAAACATATGTTAACATTGACAAAGCAAGTGAAGTAGATAATATACAAAAGTGAAATAGACAATAAAAATGAGCAGTAAATACACTACACTCCCAAAAGAACAAAGACATTACAAATGTCATATTATGTATATACACGGAGTTGTAACAATGTGCAAATGGTTAAAGCACAAAAGGGAAAATAAATAAACATAAATATGGGTTATATTTACAATGGTATTTGTTCTTCAATGGTTGCCCTTTTCTTGTGGCAACAGGTCACAAATCTTGCTGCTGTGATGGCACACTGTGGTATTTCACCCAATATATATGGGAGTTTATCAAAATCGGGTTTTGTTTTCAAATTCTTTGTAGGTCTGTGTAATCTGAGGGAAATATGTGTCTCCAATATGGTCACACACTTGGCAGGAGGTTAGGAAGTGCAGCTCAGTTTCCACCTCATAGCCTGTCTCCTCTTGCGAGCCAGGTCTGCCTATGGCGGCCTTTCTCAATAGCAAGTCTATACTCACTGAGTCTGTACATAGTCAAAGCTTTTCTTAAGTTTGGGTCAGTCACAGTGGTCAGGTATTCTGCCACGGTGTACTCTATGTTTAAGGCCAAATAGCATTCTAGTTTGCTCAGTTTTTTTTGTTAATTCTTTCCAATGTGTCAAGTAATTATCTTTTTGTTTTCTCATGATTTGGTTGGTTCTAATTGTGTTTCTGTCCTGGGGTCTGTGGGGTCTGTTTGTGTTTGTGAACAGAGCCCCAGGACCAGCTTGCTTAGAGGACTCTTCTCCAGGTTCATCTCTCTGTAGGTGATGGCTTTGTTATGGACGGTTTGGGAATTGCTTCCATTTAGGTGGTTGTAGAATTTAACGGCTCTTTTCTGGATTTTGATCATTAGCGGGTATCGGCCTAATTCTGCTCTGCATGCATTATTTGGTGTTTTATGTTGTACACGAAGGATATTTTTGCAGAATTCTGCATGCAGAGTCTCAATTTGGTGTTTGTCCCATTTAGTGAATTCTTGGTTGGTGAGCGGACCCCAGACCTCACAACCATAAAGGGCAATGGATTCTATAACTGATTCAAGTATTTTTAGCCAGATCCTAATTGGTATGTTGAATTGTATGTTCCTTTTGATGTCATAGAAGTCCCTTCTTGCCTTGCCTCTCAGCTCGTTCACAGCTTTGTGGAAGATACCTGTGGCGCTGAAGTTTAGGCCAAGGTATAAATCGTTTTTTGTGTGCTCTAGTACAACATTGTCTAGATGGAATTTGTATTTATGGTCCTGGAGATTGGACCTTTTTTGGAACACCATTATTTTGGTCTTACTGAGATTGACTGTCAGGACCCAGGTCTGGCAGAATCTGTGCAGAATATCTAGGTGCTGCTGTAGGCCTTCTTTGGTTGGTGACAGAAGCACCAGATCATCAGCAAACATTAGACATTAGACTTCAGATTCTAGTAAGGTGAGACCGGGTGCTGCAGACTGTTCTAGTGCCCTCGCCAATTCGTTGATATATATGTTGAAGAGGGGGAGGCTTAAGAGGGATCCCTGTCTCACCCCACGGCCCTGTGGGAAGAAATTTGTTTTTTGCTAATTTTAACCGCACAATTGTTGTTTGTGTACATGGATCTTCTAATGTCGTATGTTTTTCCCCCAACATCACTTTCCATCAATTTGTGTTGCAGATCCTTATACCAAATTGAGTCGAAGGCTTTTTTGAAATCAACCAAGCATGAGAGGACTTTGCCTTTGCTTTTGTTTTGGTTTGTCTGTTTGTCAATTAGGGTGTGCAGGGTGAATACGTGGTCTGTCGTACAATAATTTGGTAATAATCCAATTGGATATTTGCTCAGTACATTGTTTTTACTGAGGAAATGTACGAGTCTGCTGTTAACGATAATGCTATAAGGGCACAAGGTGAGACCCAGATGCAGACACAGGAGGCAGATGGTTAGAGTCTTTGTTGTTTATTTTTATCCAAAAGGAGTAGGCAAGAGAATGGTCATGGACAGGCTAAAGGTCAAAACCAGATTCTGAGTTCAAGAGGTAAAGAGTGGCAGACAGGCTCGATGTCAGGCAGGCGGTACGGAGTTCAGAAAAACAGACAAGGGTCAAAACTGGGAAGACTAGAAAAAGAGAATGGAAAACAGGAGCACGGGGGGAAAAACACGCTGGTTGACTTGGAAACATACAAGACGAACTGGCATAGAAACACAGGGATAAATAGAGGGAAAATAAGCGACACCTGGAGGGGGTGGAGACAGTCACAAGAACAGGTGAAACAGATCAAGGCGTGACAAATGCAGATGTTGCTGTTGATGCATATCCCACGGTAGTTATTGTGGTCAAATTTGTCTCCACGTCTATGGATTGGGGTGATCAGTCTTTGGTTCCAAATATTAGGGAAGATGCCAGAGCTAAGGATCATGTTAAAGAGTTTAAGTATAGCGAATTGGAATTTGTGGTCTGTATATTTTTGCATTTCATTGAGGATACCATCAACATCACAGGCCTTTTTGGGTTGGAGGGTTTCTATTTTGTCCTGTAGTTCATTCAAGGTAATTGGATAATCCAGTGGGTTCTGGTAGTCTTTAATAGTTGATTCTAAGATTTGTATTTGGTCATGTATATGTTTTGCTGTTTGTTATTTTGTTATAGAGCCCAAAAGATTGGAGAAGTGGTTTAACCATTTTGGATAGATAATTATTTGTGTTGTTTTACAATTTTCCCAGAAGTGGTTAGTCTATAGATTCTTCAATTACACTGGGCAGATTTCTGATGTGCTGTTCCTTCTTTTCCCGTGGTGTTTCTGTATTGTTAGTGATTCACCATAGTGAAGGCGTAGACTCAGGTTTTCTGGATCTCTATGTTTTTGGTTGGACAGGTTTCTCAATTTCTTTCTTATGTTTTTGCATTCTTCATCAAACCATTTTTCATTGTTGTTCATTTTCTTCGGTTTTCTGTTTGAAATTTTAAGATTTGATAGGGAAGCTGAGAGGTCAAACATACTGCTAAGATTTTCTACTGCCATGTTCACACCTTCACTATTACAGTGGAACGTTTTGTCCAGGAAGTTGTCTAAAAGTGATTGAATTTGTTGTTGCCTAATTGTTTTTTGGTAGGTTTCCACACTATATTCCTTCCGTCTATAGCCTTTCTTAATATTACTTAGTTCCTTTGGCTTTGATGCCTTATGATTGAGTATTGCTCTGTTCAAGTAGACTATGATTTTGCTGTGATCAGTGGGCTGACTGTGGTGTCAGTGGGCTGACTGTGAACACTCAGAGTCTCTGGGTTGAGGTCAGTGATAAAGTAGTCTACAGTATTACTGCCAAGAGATGAGCTATAGGTGTACCTACCATAGGAGTCCCTTCGAAGCCTTCCATTGACCATTTACATACCCAGCGTGCGACAGAGCTGCAGGAGTTGTGACCTGTTTATTTTGTTGGTTATATTGTCATAGTTGTGCCTAGGGGGACAAATGGGGGAGGGAATGCTATCACCTCCAGGCAGGTGTTTGTCCCCCTGTGTGCTGAGGGTGTCAGGTTCTTGTCCAGTTCTGGCATTTAGGTCGCTACAGGCTATTACAGTTCATGTCCCTTGGCCTGGAAATGATTGATTTCCCCCTCCAGGATGGAGAAGCTGTCTTCATTAAAGTATGGAGATTCTAGTGGGGGATATAGGTACCACACAGGAGGACATTTTTCTATGTTGAGATCATTTCCTTTGAATTTCTAGCAAAATGTAAAATGTTCCTGTTTTGATTAATTTAATACAGTGAGTTAGGTCTGCGCTATACCAAATTAGCATACCACCTAAGTCCCTAACCGGCTTCACACCTGGTAGTTTGGTGGATGGGATTACCAGCTCTCTGTAACCTAGAGGGCAACCAGTGGGTCATTCTCCTCTATACCATGTTTCTTGTAGGATGACAATGTCTGTATTTCTTTGATAAAGTCCAGGTTCCTGCTCTTTAGGCCAAAGGCAGATTACCTCAGGCCTTGGATATTCCAGGATGAGATAGTGAAGGCTTTGTGTTCCATAAAGTGTCCAATGTTGTTGGTTGTGTGGTTTGGCCTCAGGCCAGTAAGTGTGAGCAGAGCCTGCTGAGCATCTGGTACATTCCATTGACTTGGGCTAGTGTAAGAGTGGGGGTTGGCCTGTGTAGGCGTGGGTCCTCTATGTGTAGGTCTGGTGTGTCTATTGATCTGTTGCTCCTGTGTGAAGTGTTGGGGCTGCGGTTGAGAGCGATGTCATTTTAGGGTCCGTGCGAAGATGGGCACTGCTGCCTTGTATAGGTGGACCTGGTCATAGAGGCTGTTCAAGACCAGGGTGGAGTGGTGGGCCAGGTAAACATTTGGTTTTGAGTCACAGTCACGGGAAATTCTTGCGTTTACCCGCTGTGTGGAAGTCTTTTCGTGGTAGCAGGGTGGAGATAACCACTTGTGCATTGGAGAAGCTTTTTCAATTCGCCCTTTCAGTGCTGTGGCCACCCTTCCCTGCTGTGCTCTCAGGTCGTTTGTTCCTGTGTGTATTATTATGTGGCTGGGTGAACCTAGTTGGTCCTCACACAGAAGGTCTAGGGCGCGCTGGGTGTTTGGACACCAGAGTTTAGACACACTGTGTTTGGGGAAAAAGTATATATTTTTGTATACATTTCCCGTTTGAGTCCATAAGGAGTACAATTTGTTTTGTGTATGTCCTCAGTGGGTGTGAGGGGGTTGTCAGGAGGGCTACCAGGGTGCTGACGGGGGACTCAGAGGGGGTGAGATCCCCTGGGCTTGGGGTTCTTTGTCTGTCCCGCTGTGATTTTGACTTTATGGTCAGGGTTTGGGGTGGACTGTTCTGCTGTGGTGTCGAGACTTTTGTCTGGAGCTGAGGTGGGCTGTTCCGCTGGCTTCTCTGTGGGGGTGGCCACCTCTCTAGTGGGTTGTTCTCTGTCACACGCCATCCCCCTCACTCTCTCCTCCAGCAGTCTGATCCTCTCCAGTGCTCCGTTCTTCTCCTGCTCTTTCTCCTGTAGATGTTGTCTCACTACAGTCCAGAGTGCAGATATGTCTCTCTCCTGGTCTAGTTAAGGGGGTGTTGTTGTCTGGGTCTGTGCTGACTGGAGTGTAATCACCTGCTATTCCAGCTCCACCTGTCTTACCTCCAGCCGGCCTGAATTCATCCTTCATTTCAATGAGGGAGTAGTACTCTGAGCTGGGAGGTTGACTTTCCACTGGAGGTGGCTCGTCTGTGGGGTTAAATAATGAAGAGGTCTGGTCTGACCCGCTTGGGGTGGGGGTATCTTTCTCAAGGGAGAGCTTCTCCTGCTGAGCTAATTCTTTGTTTGGGTGAAATTCCAGCTGAAACTGTTTGGGGTTGCCCTGTACCAATACTGTTCCAGACTTATAGAGATATATATTAGCTGACTCAGAGTCCTCATGGTCTAATATTCGGAGTTTCTACCCCTCGTTAACAACCCCCCCCCCCTCTTAACAGGGGGGTAGTGTGTTAATATAGCACTGTGCCATGCCAGGGGATGATCTGTGTGGAAGATTAAGTTGCTTATGTCCCCATTTTTATAACAGTTAGCAAAAACTGTCTCTTGATTTTCCATAAGGAGCTTCATTTTGAATAATTTTCTTGCCTTGTCATTTATTACATACAGAGGGTAGTGTATTTGACCTCTGAACAGCGGGAGGCAGCTCTGAATTACGTTGGGGTAGCCGGTTTGATTCTACTGCCATTGTTGGGCTAAAGGACTTTGGTAACATTCACACTTGACACATCAGTGCTAATTGAAGTTGTATCTCTTGTCCAAGCAAGCTTGGTAGCCTAACTTAGCATTCAGTCCTTATAAAGTAAAACATATCATTGTAATGTATTGTTCTTCTTGGCTTTTGAATATAAAATATAGTTTCAGACTAAACATTACTCACTCATTTCCAGGTTGGATGGTGTTTTCAGTTTGTTTGTTTGCCAGAGCATTTGCTGGATAGCTTGGGTCTTCCAGGTAATTCCGTCCAAATTCAGGTTGTAGGTTTTGAGTTTTGGAGTGAAGGTTATGTTGTGGAGGGTAGCATCCTGTATATGTCCCTGCCACAAAATCCAAGTTTATCTAACACTATATATTTGTTTAAGAACATACTGAAAAATGCAGGAGCTCATCTGCTCATGATCTCTCTCTCTCTCAATTATCTCTCCATTTTCTCTATTCTGCATTGTTGGTTAATTAAGGGCTTGTAAGTAAGCATTTCACTGTATGGACTACAGCTGTAGTATTCGGTGCATGTGACAAATAACATTTTGATTTGATTATTTCTCTCGGTCTCTCTGTGTGTGTCTCTCTCTGTCTCTCTCTCTCATATGCCTGTGTGAGGGCCAAGTGGTCCCTGAGTGAAAAGCAAGTCTCTGGCGACACATACAGAGAGAGACACACACGTGAGCTTGAAAACACTAATCCAAACACACACACGCAAAGACAGACACACGTAGTGTGTGTGCACATACGCGTGCATGCTCGCCTGTCTGTCTGTGCTTGGATGAGTTTTCAAGCTCACATGCGTGTCTGTCTGTGTGTGGTATGTGCCGCCAGGGACTCTTCACTTTCACTCAGGGACCACTTGGCCCTCACACAGGCATGACTGCGGCCTTGTGTGTCCAGGATCCAATATAAGAACTTGGGAATTCCAACGAGGAAGTTTTTCCTGTAAATGTCCTCCTCCAGGTGAGAGTCATCAATCCCATTCTGGCCTCATTTCGCCCGGAACCACGGATCGCGGCCAGTCAAAATACTGGAGTGTTTGGTTTCCACCGTTCTACCCGGTTGGACGCCAGTGGCAAAAGAGTGAAGGAGAGAGAGAGACTGTGTGTGTGTACATGGCTGGATGCCAGTGGAAACCTGAGAGAGACATGAATAGAAAACCTTGTATCCACTGTTAATTCTCTGGGAAGCCTAAGAAAATAGACGGACAGCCTCTGCCCTCAACTGAACAAAACTCAAACCTTTCATCTCGAATAAAGATAATTGCGTCAAAATGGCCATCCCTGAAATGTGTGAGTCTCTCACACATCTTCTTTTAGCATGTTGGGCTACTTACTGTACTCTACTTTCAATGAGAGCTCCCATCTGTATATTTCCCTGCTCCGCTTCTTTCGTTTCTTCTCAACTATAGAGAAACACAGTTCATTAATCATCACCTGGGACTCTGTCAGTCTCACGTTTCATTACGCTTTTTGATCCCAGTGGTTTGACAGCTCCCTCTCTTTGGCGTTTGATATGCCAGAGGGGTAAGACTGTAGGCTGGGGCACAGGAGGGGTGCAGGATGGGGTGTAGGAGGGGCGCACATCACAGGGGCGCAATTGGCTGTGAGTGAGCGGTTACCGGATCCAGAGCAATTCCTTTCTTTTTGGGGGAGGATCCCCTGACAGTGGTTGTGTGTGTGTATCCAAGGTTTTGGACCCCCTCCAGGAGCGTGGGATATTTTTAATCTTGCATCCATTCTACATCACGCCGCAAGAATGTCACCCCCCCCCCCCCCACGATTTTGTCATCCTTCTCTCCTTTCTCCCACTCCACCCCTCTCTCCTTTCTCCCACTCCACCCCTCTCTCCTTTCTTTACTCCACCCCTCTCTCCTTTTTCCCACTCCACCCCTCTCTCCTTTCTCCCACTCCATCCCTCTCTCCTTTCTCCCACTCCATCCCTCTCTCCTTTCTCCCACTCCACCCCTCTCTCCTTTCTCCCACTCCACCCCTCTCTCCTTTCTCCCACTCCACCCCTCTCTCCTTTCTCCCACTCCACCCCTCTCTCCTTTCTGCCACTCCACCCCTCTCTCCTTTCTCCCACTCCACCCCTCTCTCCTTTCTTCCACTCCTCCCCTCTCTCCTTTCTCCCACTCCACCCCTCTCTACTTTCTCCCACTCCACCCCTCTCTCCTTTCTGCCACTCCACCCCTCTCTCCTTTCCCCCACTCCATCCCTCTCTCCTTTCTCCCACTCCATCCCTCTCTCCTGCTTCCCATAAGGTTTTATTTGAAATGCAGATTTATATTGACTCATCAGAAACACATGTTGGGCCAAGACACACACACACACACACACACACACACACACACACACACACACACACACACACACACACACACACACACACACACACACACACACACACACACACACACACACACACACACACACACACACACACACACACAGGCATGCATGAATGTATGTATGCACGCGCGCATATGCTGAAAGCCGATCCGCGAAGTTCACTGTAAAATCGGCCCAAGGTGCGTTAGACCGGGAGCGCTCCGGAAATACCTGGAAGTTACCCAGGATGCATGTTGTTTTATCTTGCCTCTCTGAGGTTGCCAGAGTTCAACCTACCTTCAGAGGCATACCTCTTTGATTGGTCTGGATCATAACCAGGGAATGTTCTGCCCTCAGGCAGTGCGCTGGGCTCAGGCAGATCCAAGGTTGTATTCATTAGTGCACACTGTAGCAAAACATTTTCCAACGGAAAACAAAAAACAAGTGTTTCCTATTAGACAAGTTCAGGTTGTCTCTCCCAGCTTCAGTCCGTTTTTTTCCTCGTTGGTGCCTATAGAACCAGGTTGGCTCCATTTAGCTTCTCGCCGTGGCTCGGCCCCTGCTGATCAAGCACAGGCCTGCTCTAGCATCCCAACCCAGCTTTTGTTTGCCAGCTTTGTTAATTGGAAGTTTCATGACTGCACTGTCGTGTTTGTGTGGTCAATTACTGTTTGTTTTTTTACCTGCAACAAAGGGAATTTGCTACGGGGTAAACAAACATCCCTGTCTGGTACCACGGTAAAGTGAAGGCCCCACCGTCGCTGCTTTTGCGGATGTTTTTTTTTTTTGTGCAACAGGAAGTTTCACCCTCTAATGATGCCCCCTTGGGAAATGAGAGTTCTAGGAACCAAACGGTGTTGCTCATACAACTCAACACCTTGATGTCTCATTTAGCTGTCCGACATACAGAGCCTTCAGAAAGTATTCACCTTTTCCACATTTTGTTGTGTTACAGCCTGGATTTAAAATGAATTAAATTGGTGATTTAAAAAAAATATATATATATTTGTCACTGGCCTACTACACAAGACGTTGAATATCATTTGCACACACTGTATATAGACCTTTTTCTACTGTATTATTGACTGTATGTTTGTTTATTCCATGTGCAACTCTGTATATGTCGCACTGCTGTGCTTCATCTTGGCCAGGTCGCAGTTGTAAATGAGAACTAGATCTCAACTGGCCTACCTGGTTAAATAAAGGTGAGGGGAAAAAAACTGGCCTACACACAATATCCCATAATGTCAGTGGAATTTTTTTGTAAATTTTTTTGGGGAAAAGATTAAATGTCTTGAGTCAGTAACTATTCAACCACTTTGTTATGGCAAACCTAAATAAGTTCAGTAAAAATTTGCTTAACAATTCATAAAATAAGTTGCATGGACTCACCGATGGGTATTAATAACATTAAAATTAAAATAAGAAGACATAGAATATCCCTTTGAGTATGGTGAAAATATGAATTAGGCTTTGGATGCTGAATAAATACACGCAGTCACTACAAAGATACAGGCGTCCTTTTTAACTCAGATTCCGGAGAGGAAGGAAACCACTCAGGGATTTCACCATGAGGCCAATGGTGATTTAAAACAGTTACAGAGTTTAATGGCTGGAATCTGAGGATGGATCCAACAACATTGTAGTTACTCCACAATGCTAACCTAAATGACAGAGTGAAAAGAAGGATTATAAAAATTATACACTTTCTGTCCTGAATACAAAGCTTTATGTTTGGGGCAAGTCCAACACATCACTGAGTACCGCTCTTCATATTATCAAGCATTGTGGTGGCTACATCATGTTATGGGTATGCTTGTCATCGGCAGGGAGTTTTTTAGGATAAAAATAAATAGAATACAGCAGACAAAATCCAAGGAAAACCTGGTTCAGTCTGCTTTCCAACAGACACTGGGAGCCAAATTAACCTTTCAGCAGGACAAATTCGCCTCTCAGCAGGACAAATTCACCTCTCAGCGGGACAAATTCACCTCTCAGCGGGACAAATTCACCTCTCAGCGGGACAAATTCACCTCTCAGCGGGACAAATTCACCTCTCAGCGGGACAAATTCACCTCTCAGCGGGACAAATTCACCTCTCAGCGGGACAAATTCACCTCTCAGCGGGACAAATTCACCTCTCAGCGGGACAAATTCACCTCTCAGCGGGACAAATTCACCTCTCAGCGGGACAAATTCACCTCTCAGCGGGACAAATTCATCTCTCAGCGGGACAAATTCACCTCTCAGCGGGATAAATTCACCTCTCAGCAGGACAAATTCACCTCTCAGCGGGACAAATTCACCTTTCAGCAGGACAATAACCTAAACACAAGGTCAAATATGTATACTGGAGTTTCTTACCAAGACATTGAATGTTCCTGAGTGGCCTAGTTAGTTTTGACTTAAATTGTCTTGAAAATCTATGGCAAAACTTGAAAATGACTGTCTAGCAACAATCAACAATCAACTTGACAGAGCTTGAATAATTAAACTAAAATTATAATGGGCAAATATTGTACAATCCAGGTGTGCAAATCTCTTAAAGATTTACCCAAAAAAGACATGCTTTAATCGCCGCCAAAGGTTCTTCTGCAAAGTATTGACTCGGGTGTGAATACTTATGTAAATGAGATTTCTGTATTTCAATTTCAATAACTTGAAATAACACAACAACATGTGGAATAAGTCGAGGGGTATGAATACTTTCTGAAGGCGCTGTACCAGAGAAAGACTTACGTTTGGATTATTTGCGTAGAAGTAATAATAAAAGAAGCGTCTTCACCTGACACTGTGTTGACAGCACAGGACTGAGTGAGTGGGAGAACATTTGAGGGATCAAAACGGTTGAGTGTGGGGCTCACATTTTTCCTAGAACCAACGGGGAGTATGGGGAGGGTTCACTGCCTAGATCCTCCATCTGTGCGTGGGTGCATGGGGGTCTGCATGCATGTGTGGCCTAGCGGTTAGAGCGTTGGGCCAGTAACCAAAAGGTTGCTGGTTTGAACACCCGAGCCGACAAGATGAAAAATCAGCCGATGTGCCCTTGAGCAAAGCATATAACCCTAATTTACTCCAGTGATGCTGTACTACTATGGCTGACCCTGGAAACAACACATTTCACTGCACCAATCTGTAAAACAACACATTGCACTGCACCGATCTGTAAAACAACACATTTCACTGCACCAATCTGTAAAACAACACATTTCACTGCACCAATCTGTAAAATAACACATTAAACTGCACCAATCTGTAAAATAACACATTAAACTGCACCAATCTGTAAAACAACACATTTCACTGCACCAATCTGTAAAACAACACATTTCACTGCACCTATCCAGTGGATGTGACGACAAAATATAAAATATATAAAAATATAAAATATATATTTTTTTCTTCTCTTGTTATAAAGGTCTACCTGAGGAGAGTCTGTTTCTGTTGTCACGGTAAATTCCTGAAGAGTTCCTACGGTGTCAGAACTGGCTCTGTGGCCCCCGTTCATAGCCCCTGGGTCGCCCCCTGCCCTGCCTGTCTGAAATGAAAAGCCTTTCTGTCCTTGTCTTCTGTGAGGGTACACAGTGTAGGTGATGTACCTTAGAGAAGCACTCTCATATAAACTAACAACGGACATTTCTGGGAGGCATGTTTTGTTTTTGCACTAGTGTGGATGTAGATCACGTAAGACATTTATTTAATCGTCTTTAATAATGGCACTTTAATAATGTTTACATATTTTGCATTACTCATATGTATTTTATATCATCTATTGCATCTTGCCTATGCCGCTCATCCATATATTTATATGTATATCTTATTCTATCCCTTTACTTAGATTTGTGTGTATTAGGTAGTTGTTGTGGAATTGTTAGTGCAGTAATATCTAACACGTATTCTGTCGGAACTAGAAGCACAAGCATTTTCCTACACTCGCAATAACATCTGCCTTTCATGTTTGTGACCAATAAAATGTTTTTTTTTTTGTATCTCTGATATAGGTAACACTGTGTGGAGGTGTCTAAGACTGAATCATTGTTCTTTTCAACATGAAGATGTGTTTTAAACCTTGTTTTTTCCAAATGTGTTTATAGCAGTGTTCTCCTTTTTAAATGGATGTTTTTAACGTATTTCATGTATTTATTTAACAGTTCACCTGCCCAGGGTGGTATGCCTATACATCCCCAATATGTTCTCTTTGTAAGGCTTTCTCACAATGTGTCATAAATTGGAAGTTTATTTCAAAATTCTCTAACGTTTTCTTTGGCATTCGGTTGAGAATTACCTTAAATGACCTCCAGCAAAATTAGGATTAGTACTTTGGTTAATCTGGGCCGCATTTTCACACATCACATCATTGTATGTCGCACTGTAGGACCATAATTCCTGTCGCACCATAGTACCATTATTCATGTCGCAACTGACGAGCAATATTTCCATGATGGCCAGTCAATGAGGGAATTCATTATCCTAGATCAAATTAAATAGGAGATTATCTGTACCAGATAAGAGATGATCTGTACTAGATTTTCTATTGTTTCTGGGCATTGGAACAAAGGGAAGGTGGTGGTAATTGAGGGAGGGAGCGAGTCGGGGGTGCTAAGTAATGTGTTTTTTTAAGCTGGAGACTTGGTAATTTTTCTGCCTGCACACTCAACAAAGAAGACGGGACTTCAGGGTGTTGAAAGGGGGAGGAGCACTCTGACAAATGAATCTCCCATCTCTGTCTTTTGCTCTCTTTGTCTTACAGAGGGTAATGCTCTCTCTGTCTTACAGAGGGTAATGCTGTCTTACAGAGGGCAATGCTCTCTTTGTCTTACAGAGGGTAATGCTGTCTTACAGAGGGCAATGCTCTCTCTGTCTTACAGAGGGTAATGCTGTCTTACAGAGGGCAATGCTCTCTTTGTCTTACAGAGGGTAATGCCGTCGTACAGAGGGTAATGCCGTCGTACAGAGGGTAATGCTCTCTTTGTCTTAGAGAGAGCATTACCCTCTGTATCTCCCTCTCTCACGTGTACTTTCCATATCCCTCCCTCCCTCCCTCCCTCCCTCCCTCCCTCCCTCCCTCCCTCCCTCCCTCCCTCCCTCCCTCCCTCCCTCCCTCCCCTCTTTCTGACATGTGCTCTCGCTCTACCTCCCTCCCTTCTCCTCTCTCTCTCTCTCCCTCCTTCTCTTTGTTCCTTTCTCAGTCCATGCTGTAATGTATAGATGATGTCATAGTAGAGGTTGCACTCATTGCTTAACGTTGTTTGCTAGGAGGTTGACATGGAGTATATCTCAAATGGCATCCTATTCCCTATATAGTGCACTACTATTGAGTAGGGCCCATAGGCCATTTGGGAGGCACCATTGTTAGACATGTAGACAGCAGTTGTTATTAACAGTAGACAGTAGTCCTCTTTGTCTCCTTCTGTCTCACTCATTACTTTCTTTGTCTCGTTATTTCTCTTTCTCTTTCTCAATTCAATTTCCATTTAAGGGATTCATTGGCATGGGAAACATATGTTTACATTGCCAAAGCAAGTGGCAATGTATGGCTCGTGTGGCTCGTGTGGCTCAGTTGGTAGAGCATGGCGCTTGCAACGCCAGGGTTGTGGGTTCATTTCCCACGGGGGGACCAGGATGAATATGTATGAACTTTCCAAATTTGTAAGTCGCTCTGGATAAGAGCGTCTGCTAAATGACTTAAATGTAAATGTAACTAGACAATAAACAAAAGTGAAATAAACAATTCAAATGTACTGTTAACATTACACTCACAAAAGTTCCAATATAATATATTAAATTATTATATGCAAATAGTTAAAGTACAAAAGGGAAAATAAATATGGGTTGTATTTACCATGGTGTTCGTTCTTCACTGGTTGCCCTTTTCTTGTGGCAACAGGTCACAAATCTTGCTGCTGTGATGGCAGACTGTGGTATTTCCCGCAATAGATATGGGAGTTTATCAAAATTGGGTTTGTTTTCAAATTCTTTGTGGATCTGTGTAATCTGAGGAAAATATGTGTCTCTAATATGGTCATCCATTTGGCAGGAGGTTAGGAAGTGCAGCTTAGTTTCCACCTCATTTTGTGGACAGTGTACACAAAATCTAAGGAAGTCTCGAGGTTTTGCTCGCCTGAGGTAGAGTATCTCATCATAAGCTGTAGACCACACTATTTACCAAGAGAGTTTCCAAATGTATTTTTCGCAGCTGTCTATTTACCACCACACACCGATGCTGGTACTAAGACCACACTCAATGAGCTGTATACGGCCATAAGCAAACAGGAAAACACTCATCCAGAGGTGGCGCTCCTTGTGGCCGAGGACTTTAATGCAGGGAAACTCATCCGTTTTACCTAATTTCTACCAGCATGTTAAATGTGCAACCAGAAGGAAAAAACTCTACACCACCATTACTCCACACACAGAGTCACGTACTCCCTCGCCCTCCATTTGGCAAATCTGACCATAATTCTCTCTACAAGCAAAAACTAAAACAGGAAGCACCAGTGACTCGGTCAATAAGAAAGTGGTCAGATGAAGCAGATGCTAAGCTACAGGACTGTTTTGCTAGCACAGACTGGAATATGTTCCGGGATTCTTCCGATGGCATTGAGGAGTACACCACATCAGTCACTGGCTTCATCAATAAGTGCATCGATGACGTTGTCCCCACAGTGACAGTACGTACATACCCAACCAGAAGTCATGGATTACAGGCAACATCCGCACTGAGCTAAAGGGTAGAGCTGCCAATTTCAAGGAGCGGGACTCTAACCCGGAAGCTTGTAAGAAATCCCGCTGTGCCCTGCGACGAATCATCAAACAGGCAAAGGGTCAATACAAGACTAAGATTGAATAGTACTACACCGGCTCCGACACGCGTCGGATGTGGCAGGGCTTGCAAACTATTACAGACTACAAAGGGAAGCATAGTCATGGCACAAGCCTACCAGACAAGCTAAATTACTTCGTTGCTCGCTTCGAGGCAAGTAATACTGAAGCATACATGGGAGCTTCAGCTGTTCCTTTAAACAGGTCAACATTCACAAGGCCGCAGGGCCAGACGGATTACCAGGACGTGTACTACGAGTATGCGCTGACCAACTGACAAGTGTCTTCACTGACATTTTCAACCTGTCCCTGACTGAGTCTGTAATACCAACATGTTTCAAACAGACCACCATAGTCCCTGTGCCCAAGAACACTACATACCCGTAGCACTCACGTCTGTAGCCATGAAGTGCTTTGAAAGGCTGGTCATGGCTTACATCAACACCATTATCCCAGAAACGCTAGACAAACACCAATTTGCGTACCGCCCCAACAGGTCCACAGATGGTGCAATCTCTATTGCACTCAACATTGCCCTTTCCCACCTGGACAAATGGAACACCTATGTGAGAATGCTATTCATTGACTACAGCTCAGCAACTGGATCCTGGACTTCCTGACGGGCCGCCCCTCAAGTGGTAAAGGTAGGTAACAACACATCCGCTATGCTGATCCTCAACAAATACATTCAAATCAAATACATTTTTATTGGTCACTTATACATGGTTAGCACATGTTAATGCGAGTGTAGCAAAATGCTTGTGCTTCTAGTTCCGACCATGCAGTGATATCTAACAAGTAATCTAACAATTTCACAACAACTACCTTTTACACACAAGTGTAAAGGAGGGAATAAGAATATGTACATATAAATATATGGATGAGCGATGGCCGAACGTCATAGGCAAGATGCAGCCGATGGTATAGAGTACAGTATATACATATGAGATGAGTAATGTAGGGTATGTAAACATTATATAAAGTGACATTGTTTAAAGTGACTAGTGATACATTTATTACATCCAATTTTTAATGATTAAAGTGGCCAGAGATTTGAGTCAGTATGTTGGCAGCAGCCACTCAATGTTAGTGATGGCTGTTTAATAGTCTGATGGCCTTGAGATAGAAGCTGTTTTTCAGTTTCTCGGTCCCAGCTTTGATGGACCTGTACTGACCTGGGGTGAACAGGCAGTGGCTCAGGTGGTTGTTGTCCTTGATGATCTTTTTGGCCTTCCTGTGAGATCGGGTGGTGTAGATGTCCTGGAGGGCAGGTAGTTTGCCCCCGGTGATGCGTTGTGCAGCCCTCTGGAGAGCCTTACGGTTGTGGGCGGAGCAGTTGCCGTACCAGGCGGTGATAGAGCCCGACAGGATGCTCTCATCATTGTGCATCTGTAAAGGTTTGTGAGTGTTTTTGGTGACAGGCCAAATTTCTTCCGCCTCCTGAGGTTGAAGAGGCGCCTCTTCACCATGCTGTCTGTGTGTGTGGACCATTTCAGTTTGTCCGTGATGTGTACGCCGAGGAACTTAAAACTTTCCACCTTCTCCACTACTGTCCCATCGATGTGGATAGGGGGGTGCTCCCTCTGCTGTTTCCTGAAGTCCACGATCATCTCCTTTGTTTTGTTGACGTGCGTGTTCATTCCTCTCCTGTACTCCTTGTTCACTCATGACTCCATGGCCAGGCACAACTCCAACACCATCACCAAGTTTGCAGATGATACAACAGTGGTAGGCCTGATCACCAACAACGATGAGACAGCCTATAGGGAGGAGGTCAGAGCTCAGCTAGTAATGAGGAATCGGCCCAGAAGCGGGCCTCTTCTGGGGGGCCGGAACTGATTGAATCGGACTGGAATCGGGTGTCAGACTCGACCCGGAATCAAAATGAATGACTGCCCTGAATTGGCCCAAGTACATCTGGCCGCTTCCGTCGACCGGAATTCAGCCGACTTTGCCGGCATCTTACCAGAATCTCCCCAGAAGCGGCCCGATGCAAATTTAAATAAATGTATACTAAATTACCCGATTTAGTAATTTTAAAGATTACTTTTATACATTTTGTACATACGAATTATACACATCCACAAAAACCATTTTGTCTTGGAGGAAACACCCTACACCTGGTGACCATGTCAGCGTGCTTGCGCCTATCCCGCCAGAGGAATTGCTACAGCGCGATTGGTCAAGGACATCCCGGCCGGCAAAACCCTCCCCTAAATCGGACGATTGCTGGGCCAATTCTGCATCGCCTCATGGGTCTCCCTGTCCCGGCCGGCCCGGTTCTCAAACCAGCATCTGCAGAAACGCAGTTTGCACTGTGATGCAGTGTCTTAGACCGCTGTGCAACTCGGGAAGCTCCATCCACAAAGTTTTTAATGCTTATTAGTTGTCTTGCACAAAGTATCTACTACAATACTACACAGGACTCATTTTTAAATGTTAATTGTATTTTTTGATCGCAGAAACAATTAGGAAAATATGGAAAAATAACAAAAAATGAAATGTTAATTATATAAAGCAGCCCGTGTAATTTTCTGCCAGAGAGTAGCCCCAATCAGCCGAGACCCAAGTAATACATTTGGGCCAGATAACTCACACCGGAATCGGGCTGAGCTCAATCCCCGTATCCTAGCCATAAGTAATACTGCCGAAGGCGGCCCAGACAGTCAAGATGCTCTCAATGGTACAGTGGTATAACTTTTTGTGGGCCCATACCAAATCTTTTCAACCTCCTGAGGGGGAATGGGGGGCTGTCACACTTTTTTCACGACTGTTTTGGTGTGTGTGTATGGACCATTTTCAGTCCTTAGTGATGTGGACACTGAGGAACTTGAAGCTCTCAACCCGCTCCACTGCAGCCCTGTCTATGTAGATGGGCACGTGCTCACCCCCCCAGTTTCCTGTAGTCCACGATCAGCTCCTTGGTCTTACTGATGTTGAGGGACAGGCTGTTGCAGTCCTTGCACCACACTGCCAGTTCACTGACCTCCTCCCTGTAGGCTGTCTCATCATTGCCGGTGATCAGGCCTACCAACTTCGTGTCGTCAGCGGACTTGATGACGGTGTTGGAGTCGTGCCTGGCCATGCAGTCATGGGTGAACAGAGATTACAGGAGGGGACTCAGCACACACCCCTGAGGGGCCCCCATGTTGAGGGTCAGCATGGTGGAGGCAATGTTGGGCCACCTAGGGCCGGACTGTCAGGAAGTCCAGGATCCAGTTGCAGAGGGAGGTGTTCAGTCTCAGGGTCCTAAACTTGGTGATGAGCTTGGAGGGAACTATGGTGTTGAACGCTGAGCTGTAGTCAATTAACAATATTCTCACATAGGTATTCCCCTTATCTAGGTGGGTGAGGGCAGTGTGGAGAGCAATTGAGATTGTGTCATCTATTGATCTGTTTGGGCGGTATGCAAATTGAAGTGGGTCTAGGGTGGCTGGGATGGTGGAGTTAATCTGTGCCATAACCAGCCTCTCAAAGCACTTCATGATTACAGAAGTGAGTGCTACAGGGTGGTATTCATTGTGTCGTGAAGCCTTGGGAACAGGAATGATGGTGGTCATCTTAAAACAGGGGGATTACAGACTGGGACAAGGAGAGGTTGAAAATGACTGTGAATATACCTGCCAGCTGTTATGTGCTCTGAGAACGTGCCCTGGAATACCGTCCGGACCCGCGAACTTACAAGTGTTGACCTGATTAAAAACCTCACTCGTGTTGGCCTTGGAGAGCTAGATCACCCAGTCTCCTGGGTCAGCGGGGGCCCTCGTGCTTGTCTCAGAGTTGTTTTGCCGAAGCGTGCATACACTGCATTGCGTTCGTCTGATAGAGAGGCATCACTGGGCAGATGACGGATGGATCTTCCTTTGTAATCCGTAATGGACTGTAGCCCCTGCCACATACGTCAGGCTGTGTAATAAGATTCCACCGTATTCCTATATTTGCTTGTTTGATGTCTCTGTGGAGGTCGTAGCGGGACTTCTTGTACTTGTTTGTGTCCTCAGCCGAACCCTCAGGGTTGTCTGTGATAGCCCTGTGTGCAGTAACTATCTCATGGATCGGTTAGTGTACTGTAGCTAGAGGGAGGTGAGGGGAGAAAGGGAGTGTTTCCATGTCTGCTGACCCTTTGTCAGTTTGTCATTGTAGTACTGTGAATTCGTCATTGATGTTGAAGGGGAATAGAGGACATTCTGGTTATTGTAGATATTCCATTAAAGTGAAGAGGGACTGTAGTGTTTATGCTCTGGAGACAATGGAGGAGGAGAGAGAAACCAAGGTCATGGGATCCAAAAAAGAAAGAGAATTTTACAATAGCCAAAACAGGCCGTTCAACCCTCACCAGAGCAATGAGAGATGATAGGTGGTGAAAATAACCCATCTAGCCCTCCTCCACCCCCTACCACCTTCCTAGCCCCCGGCCCTCACAGCTGCCCATACCCCCAGTGTCCAGACTCAGTCTGTGAACCTCTGCTGGACCCCCTCTGGGACCCCTTCAGGGTCTCTGCTTACCCCAAGCAGAGAGCTGTCACCTCGGGCATGGCTGAGCCTGTCAGACCCCCGTTGGACCCACAGCTGGAACTTTGAACCAGGAACCAAAGGGCACCATAGGGACACTCACTCCGCAGGTCTTTTTAGATGTGTGTCAACATGTAAACGTGGCTTGAAATGAACCTGATGTGACACAGGAAAATTGCCACCAACGAAGGCTAGTAGAGGCCGGTTAGTGAGAGGCCTCAGGGAAGCCATCAAACAACGGGACAGGACAATGAGTGACACAAAGCTACTGTCTGAGCACATTAGCAAGCAGCATCTCGCCCCCCCCCTCTCTCTCTCTCTCTCTCGCTCTCTCTCTCGCTCTCTCTCTCTCTCTCTCTCTTCCCCTCTCTTTCCTTATTAGTCATGTCAACTACTGCGAAGCTTTGGAAAATCGGATAAACTACAGTGGGGATACGTGACTTAGATCAGTTTCAACAGAATATTGATCGTACATGAGCAGTTGAAACTCCACAGTATGGGATTAGGGTAAAGCACTGCAGAGACGTAGTCGGCTCCACGTTTGTCGCCGCACCGACACACGTTTGTTTGCTATTGATCATGTACAGGAATAATCGATTACACAACGCACGCCACAACGGTCACATAATTCAAACATTTGCTGAACATTAGCTGCACACCCAATCCAACCCTGTCTGCTTCAAAGCTACATATTGATCATCGATAAACCATTCAATACATGTGGGTTTTAATTGAACGTTAGCCCAGCGTTAGCTGAGCGTTAGTGGAGCGTTAACCAGACGTTACGGAACCGTTATGTCTGATGCCTATCGATCGTGTGCACCAGCGATGACCTACTTGGCCGCGATTACAGCGGGGAGTGCTGGGTGGTCTCCGTGACGACGGGACTTGGTTATGTAACCGGGCCGATGGAGGTTGGAGTTTGATTGGAGGCCGGTAGGGCCATGTGATCCCCACAGAGGGAATTACACACGCATCACTTCCCCCTGATCCCTCCACATCAACAGAGAGGCAAATTACAGGCTGACAATCTGCAGCTGCCCTCAATGCCAGCCCCAGTCTCTACTAGAATAGGACAATGGCATTGTTCTGGGGGGCGCGCACACACGTGCACACGCAAGAATGGCAAACACACACATGCGGAAAAACACTTGATGCACGTACGTGCAAACACACCCTAGCACGGAAGCATGGTAAACACACACACACACACACACACACACACACACACACACACACACACACACACACACACACACACACACACACACACACACACACACACACCCCCCCCACTGGGCTAAGGGGAGCCTGTCACCCTCAATTCCATGAAACTTGAACCGTCCCAACAGCGACAGCCTTCAAAGATGGAAAATAACGTTTGTCTTATTTTTCCCGGTCCTTGAAGACATTGTTCGTTAATTGATGGTTCTCTTTCCGCCCGTTTTTCCCATGGCAATGATGGCTGACTGCTGATTGGTCAGACAGGGCTCTTATTCCGGGCAGTACAGGCCAGGGGACACACAGCGTGGCCCAAAACATAGGGACAGACACAGAACCCGGGGACCACCCACATACCGTACAGATCGCTCCAAATTCTGAGGTTACTGGGTAGGTTTCAAATGGCACCCTATTCCCTACAGTTGAAGTCGTAAGTTTCCATACACCTTAGCCAAATACATTTAAACTCAGTTTTTCACAATTCCTGACATTTAATCCTGGTAAAAATTCCCTGTCTTCGTCAGTTAGGATCACCACTTTATTTTTACCTTTACCGCTCCAGCGTTCCGCCAGCGGAACTCCTCCCACATTCCACTGAAATTCAAAATATATTTTTTAGAAATATTTAACTTTCACACATTAACAAGTGCAATACAGCAAATGAAAGGTACACATCTTGTGAATCCAGCCAACATGTCCGATTTTTAAAATGTTTTACAGCGAAAACAGCACGTATATTTATGTTAGCTCACCACCAAATACAAAGAAGGACAGACATTTTTCACAGCACAGGTAGCATGCACAAAGCCAACCTAACTAACCAAGAACCAACCAAACTAACCAAGAAACAACTTCATCAGATGACAGTCTTATAACATGTTATACAATAAATCTATGTTTTGTTCGAAAAATGTGCATATTTGAGGTATAAATCAGTTTTACATTGCAGCTACCATCACAGCTACCGTCAAAAATAACACAGAAGCAGCCAGAGTATTTATAGAGACCAACGTGGAATACCTAAATACTCATCATAAAACATTTCTGAAAAATGCATTGTGTACAGCAAATGAAAGACAAGCATCTTGTGAATCCAGCCAATATTTCAGATTTTTTAAGTGTTTTACAGCGAAAACACAATATAGCATTATATTAGCTTACTACAATAGCCTACCACACAACCGCATTCATTCATCAAGGCACGTTAGCGATAGCAATAGGCACGTTAGCGTTAGCGAATAAACCAGCAAAAGATATTAATTTTCACTAACCTTCATAAACCTTCTTCAGATGACAGTCCTATAACATCAGGTTATACATACACTTATGTTTTGTTCGAAAATGTGCATATTTAGAGCTGAAATCAGTGGTTATCCATTATGCTAACGTAGCTTCTTTTTCACAGAATGTGCGGATATTTCTATTAGACTCTCACCTATTCTGACGAAATAGCTATTCATAAACATTACAAAAAAATACATGTTGTATAGGAAATGATAGATACACTAGTTCTTAATGCAATCGCAGTGTTAGAATTCAAAAAATATCTTCATTACGACATAAGGCTTATGTTATAGCGAGAGAGTGGCCAAAACCTGGGCGCAAAACTACTAGTACACAGTTCGACAGATATATGAAATAGCATCACAAAATGGGTCCTACTTTTGGTGATCTTCCATCAGAATAATGTACAAGGGGTCCTTTGTCCAGAACAGTCGTTGTTTGGATTTAGAACATCGCTTTTCCCTCTTGAATTAGCAAGCACACTGGCCAAGTGGCGCGAAGCTTTCCATCGTCAATAAACACAGACAACGCAACACGCCTAACGTCCCGAAAAAAATTCAATAATCTAATAAAACTATATTGAAAAAACATAGTTTACGATGATATTGTGACATGTATCAAATAAAATCAAAGCCGGAGATAGTAGTCGCCTATAACGACAGCTTTTCAGAAGGCAATTCCAGGTCCATCTTCGCGCTTTCCAGAAAACAGGAAATGGATGACTCGTCGTGCCAAGAGGATTAATTCCACCTCAGACCAAGATAGACACTTCATTTCTTCTCTCACTTCCTCTTGACATTTAGGGGGAGGTGTATGATGTGCATGTATACTCATACGTATCATGCCCATTTATAGGCAGGCCCTTGAACAGAGCATATTTTTCAGACTTTCCACTTCCTGGTCAGAAATTGTGCTGCCAAATGAGTTCTGTTTTACTCACAGACAAAATTCAAACGGTTTTAGAAACTAGAGAGTGTTTTCTATCCAATAGTAATAATAATATGCACATTGTACGAGCAAGAATTGAGTACAAGGCCATTTAAATTGGGCACGTTTTTCCCCCAAAGTGAAAACGGCGCCCTCTGTCCTCATCAGGTTAAGAATGTGAAATGTCAGAACAATAGTAGAGAGAATGATTTATTTCATCTTTTATTTCTTTCATCACATTCCCAGTGGGTCAGAACTTTACATACACTCAATTAGTATTTGGTTGCATTGCCTTTAAATTGTTTAACTTGGGTCAAACGTTTTAGGTTGCCTTCCACAAGCTTCCCACAATAAGTTGGATGAATTTTAGCCCATTCCTCCCGAGTCAGGTTTGTAGGCCTCCTTGCTCGCACACGCTTTTTCAGTTCTGCCCATATATTTCTATGGGATTGAGGTCAGGGCTTTGTAATGGCTACTCCAATACCGTGACTTTGTTGTCCTTAACCTGTCTAGGATCAGCGTGGCGCTAGCGGCACACCCCCCCCCCCCCCCCACTGAAAAACCAGTGCCGCGAAATTCAAAAAAAATATTTTTTTAAAATATTTAACTTTCACAAATTAAAGTCCAATACAGCTAATGAAAGACACAGATCTTGTGAATCCAGTCAACATGTCCGATTTTTAAAATGTTTTACAGGGAAGACACAATATGTAAAGATGTACATCTATTACCTAAAAACACATTAGCATAATCCACCATCTTTTATTTGTCCACCAACACCAGTAGCCATCACCAATTCGGCTAAACTAAGATATTTATAGCCCCTAACCAACAAAAAAACTCATTAGATGACAGTCTGATAACATATTTATGGTATGGGATAGGTTTTGTTAGAAAAAAGTGCATATTTCAGGTAGATGGCATAGGTTACAATTGCACCCACCGTCACAAATGGAATAGAAAAACTACTTAGAGCAACGTGTTTACCTACTTACTAATCATCAAACATTTCGTAAAAATACACAGCATACACGAATCGAAAGACACAGATCCTGTGAATACAGACAATATTTCAGATTTTCTAAGTGTCTTACAGCGAAAACACAATAAATCGTTATATTAGCGTAGCACATAGCACATAGCAGCCCAGCATTGATTCTAGCCAAAGTGAGCGATAAAAGTCAACATCGCCAAAAGATATTAATTTTTTCACTAACCTTCTCAGAATTCTTCCGATGACACTCCTGTAACATCATATTACACATTCCATATAGAGTTTGATCGCAAATGTTTATATTTAGCCACCAAAATCATGGTTAGACAATGTGAAATGTAGACAAGCTGGTAAAGAAAAAGTCCTTGCGCCACTTAGACAGTGATCTACTCTTATACATAAATACTCATAAACGTGACTAAAAAATATAGGGTGGACAGGGATTGATAGACAATTTAATTCTTAATACAATTGCGGAATAACATTTTTTAATTTATCCTTACTTTTCAATACAGTTTGCGCCTAGCGAAGCTACGTCATAAAACATGGCGTCCTAAGCCACTAAAATGTTTCGACAGAAACACGATTTATCATAATAAAAATGTCCTACCTTGAGCTGTTCTTCCATCAGTATCTTGGGCAAAGGATCCTTTCTTGAGAGCAATCGTCTTTTGGTGGAAAGCTGTCCTCTTGCCATGTGGAAATGCCTACTGCGTTCGGGATGAACTGAAAAGCGTGCCCAACTATTCACATCGTTGCAAAAATAAATGTCCCAAAATCGCACTAAACGGATATAAATTGCTATAAAACGCTTTAAATTAACTACCTTATGATGTTTTTAACTCCCATAACGAGTAGAAACATGACCCGAGTAATATTACCCCCTTCACTAATGCTTGGAACAGGAGCGGGCCGGTGTCCTCTAGGCGCATGACGCAGCTCCAAAAGAATGACTAGCTTCACGGTTTTTTCATTTGTGGGGCCTGTGAACGCGCAATCGACCCCATTGGAATCGTCATCACGTAAAGGCATCCAGGGGAAGACGTAAGAAGTGTCCGTATAGTCATAGCAATATCAGTGCCGTTTTAACTGACTTCAGAACAGTGGCCAACATTTCTGAAATCTGAATCCATGTCAGGGAAATTGCTGTAGAATGGGCTCTGTTCCACTTAGAGACAAAATTTCAACTCCTATAGAAACTATAGACTGTTTTCTATCCAATAATAATAACTCAACTCTCCATAGTGCACTACAGCGGTGTAAAGTACTTAAGTAAAAATACTTTATTAAAATACTACTTAAGTTGTTTTTTAGTTATCTGTACTTTATTATTTAAATTTTTGACAACTTTTAGTTTTAATCCACTACATTTCTAAAGAAAATAATGTACTTTTTACTCCTTACATTTTCCTTGACACCCAAAAGTACTCTTTACATTTTGAATGTTTAGCAGGACAAGAAAATTGTCTAATTCATGCAATTGTCAAGAGAACGTCCCTGGTCATCCCTACTACCTCTGATCTGGCAGACTCACTAAACAGAGAACATCCCTGGTCATCCCTACTGCCTCTGATCTGGCAGACTCACTAAACAGAGAACATCCCTGGTCATCCCTACTGCCTCTGATCTGGCCGACTCACTAAACAGAGAACATCCCTGGTCATCCCTACTGCCTCTGATCTGACCGACTCACTAAACAGAGAACATCCCTGGCCATCCCTACTGCCTCTGATCTGGCAGACTCACTGAACACACATACCTAATTTGTGTTGAAGTGTGCCACTGGCTATCTGTAATTTTGCTAGTCTGGGTGTTTAAATACTGTATTACCGTAGTCTGGGTGTTTATATACTGTATTACTGTAGTCTGGGTGTTTATATACTGTAGTCTGGGTGTTTATATACTGTATTATTGTAGTCTGGGTGTTTATATACTGTATTACTGTAGTCTGGGTGTTTATATACTGTATTACTGTAGTCTGGGTGTTTATATACTGTAGTCTGGGTGTTTATATACTGTATTATTGTAGTCTGGGTGTTTATATACTGTATTACTGTAGTCTGGGTGTTTATATACTGTATTACTGTAGTCTGGGTGTTTATATACTGTAGTTAGGGTGTTTATATACTGTATTATTGTAGTCTGGGTGTTTATATACTGTATTACTGTAGTCTGGGTGTTTATATACTGTATTACTGTAGTCTGGGTGTTTATATACTGTAGTCTGGGTGTTTATATACTGTATTATTGTAGTCTGGGTGTTTATATACTGTAGTCTGGGTGTTTATATACTGTATTATTGTAGTCTGGGTGTTTATATACTGTAGTCTGGGTGTTTATATACTGTATTACTGTAGTCTGGGTGTTTATATACTGTAGTCTGGGTGTTTATATACTGTATTATTGTTGTCTGGGTGTTTATATACTGTATTACCGTAGTCTGGGTGTTTATATACTGTATTACCGTAGTCTGGGTGTTTATATACTGTATTACCGTAGTCTGGGTGTTTATATACTGTATTACCGTAGTCTGGGTGTTTATATACTGTATTACCGTAGTCTGGGTGTTTATATACTGTATTACCGTAGTCTGGGTGTTTATATACTGTATTACCGTAGTCTGGGTGTTTATATACTGTATTACCGTAGTCTGGGTGTTTATATACTGTATTACCGTAGTCTGGGTGTTTATATACTGTAGTCTGGGTGTTTATATACTGTATTACCGTAGTCTGGGTGTTTATATACTGTATTACCGTAGTCTGGGTGTTTATATACTGTATTACCGTAGTCTGGGTGTTTATATACTGTAGTCTGGGTGTTTATATACTGTATTACCGTAGTCTGGGTGTTTATATACTGTATTACTGTAGTCTGGGTGTTTATATACTGTATTACCGTAGTCTGGGTGTTTATATACTGTATTACTGTAGTCTGGGTGTTTATATACTGTATTACCGTAGTCTGGGTGTTTATATACTGTATTACTGTAGTCTGGGTGTTTATATACTGTAGTCTGGGTGTTTTTATACTGTATTACTGCAGTTTGGGTGTTTTTTATACCGTATTACTGTAGTCTGGGTGTTTATATACTGTTACTGTAGTCTGGGTGTTTATATACTGTATTACTGTAATCTGGGTATTTTTATACTGTATTACTGTAGTCTGGGTATTTATATACTGCATTACTGTTATTACTCAGTTATTACAGTTATTACAGTTGTTACACAATAGTTTTAGGCTAGCCTCTTATTCATCCATTAGTGTATAATGTGTGTAATGTGCCTATCTAGGTATTTATCTCGGTGAAGGTGACCTCAGCAGACACGTGTGTGTGTGTGTGTGTGTGTGTGTGTGTGTGTGTGTGTGTGTGTGTGTGTGTGTGTGTGTGTGTGTGTGTGTGTGTGTGTGTGTGTGTGTGTGTGTGTGTGTGTGTGTGTGTGTGCTGGTGTGTGTGTGTGTGTGTGTGTGTGTGTGTGTTTCTGTGTCTGTGTGTGAGTGCTGGTGTTTGTGTGACAAGGTGTGCTATATGTATAGCATTATAGCAGGTGCACGTTTGTGGGAGAGGAACGGAGGAAGGGAGAGAGAGAGAGAGACTAGTGATCTCTGAAGCAGTCAGCCAGTGTCTGCTAAGAGTCGTGTAACGTTAGACTAGTGATCTCTGAAGCAGTCTGCCAGTGTCTGCTAAGAGTCGTGTAACGTTAGACTAGTGACCTCTGAAGCAGTCAGCCAGTGTCTGATAAGAGTCGTGTAACGTTAGACTAGTGATCTCTGAAGCAGTCAGCCAGTGTCTGCTAAGAGTCGTGTAACGTTAGACTAGTGATCTCTGAAGCAGTCAGCCAGTGTCTGCTAAGAGTCGTGTAACGTTAGACTAGTGATCTCTGAAGCAGTCAGCCAGTGTCTGCTAAGAGTCTTGTAACGTTAGACTAGTGATCTCTGAAGCAGTCAGCCAGTGTCTGCTAAGAGTCGTGTAACGTTAGACTAGTGATCTCTGAAGCAGTCAGCCAGTGTCTGCTAAGAGTCGTGTAACGTTAGACTAGTGATCTCTGAAGCAGTCAGCCAGTGTCTGCTAAGAGTCGTGTAACGTTAGACTAGTGACCTCTGAAGCAGTCAGCCAGTGTCTGCTAAGAGTCGTGTAACGTTAGACTAGTGATCTCTGAAGCAGTCAGCCAGTGTCTGCTAAGAGTCGTGTAACGTTAGACTAGTGACCTCTGAAGCAGTCAGCCAGTGTCTGCTAAGAGTCGTGTAACGTTAGACTAGTGACCTCTGAAGCAGTCAGCCAGTGTCTGCTAAGAGTCGTGTAACGTTAGACTAGTGACCTCTGAAGCAGTCAGCCAGTGTCTGCTAAGAGTCGTGTAACGTTAGACTAGTGATCTCTGAAGCAGTCAGCCAGTGTCTGCTAAGAGTCGTGTAACGTTAGACTAGTGACCTCTGAAGCAGTCATTTGTCAACTCTCATCTTCTCTATTAGTTCACCGCCATCCCGAGTCTCAATGGATCCCACAAAGTTTTTGGACATCCTTTGTGTGTCTTTTGTGTTTGCATTTATAGTGTTAGAGATTTCAAATTGGACTCCCAAATGGCACCCTATTTAACCTGAATGAAGGTTAAAGTAGCACACTATAATAGGGAATAGGGATTAATTTGGGTGCATCAGAGTTGTCTAAAGACATTATGACATTTCTCCTTTGAATTCAGAGTGATGACTAACACTACATATTTGAATTAAATGGCAGTTGACTATTTGCATTTAAATTAAAATGTTCTCATGGCCATAATCTTTAATGGATTTGAACCTTTTGGAGCCGTTTTAAAGAGTTGAATGAATTAAAAAACAATTTATCTGCTAAAGGTTCCTCAATGCCTGAGGATGTTTAATTAGTCTTTGTGATTCTTGATGTTATAGACAGAGGAAAACCTTGCTGGCCTCATTGAATAAGACCATATCAAAGTACTACACCACATTCTTAAAGGAAAAGTGTGCCCATATTTTCCTTTCTTTGATAAGGAACAGCCCTTAAACAAAGACAACGCATAGCCAATGTTGATTATGGCAGCCCCCCTCACCTCTCTGATTCAGACGGGTTGGGTTCAATGCGGAAGATGCATTTCAGTTGAATGCATTAAGTTGTAGAAGTGACTAGGTATCCCCCTTTCCCTTTCCTTTCCCATTTCTATCGGTACGCTAGAGGATATATGGCAATGGAGGCTGGTGGGAGGAGCTTTAGGAGGAGGGGCTCATTGTAATGGCTGGAATAGAATTCCTGGAACGGAGTCAAACATTTGATGTCCATATGTTTGTTGTGTTTGATACCTGTTCCATGTACTCCATTCCAGACATTGTAAGAACCCATCCTCCTATAGCTCCTCCCACCAGCCTCCTCTGAGGGAGCTACAGACGAGTTCATTGGATTCATCCCATCACCCACAGTACAGTATCCTCATAAAACCTGCACTCGTCCACATTGCCCTCCCTCCCTTCCTCCCCCGCTCTCTTCCCTCTTGCATAATCAGCCTGTGTGGCTTTGAGTGCTACTGTATAGCGGCCGTCGCCGCGGCAGCAGCTAGAGCGATGATCTCACAGTAGCCAGGTACAACCCCCATCCAGCTCCAACCAATCAGAATAGGCGTTGCTGAAATGCTGCCAGGATTTCATCATCCTCTCTCTCTCGCTCTCCTCTTGTTGACCCTCTGCCGCGTGCCGCCTGCCGGCCGCACTACCACCAGCCGCCTCAGGGTGACAGCACAGACCTGCACTTTCCTCCATTATTTACTACCTTGTCCTCATTGACTCCTGGCTATATCCCACAGACACACAGACAGACAGGAGTGTGTGGCTGCAGCCGTTGGTTGGGCTGATAGAGCATGCAGACTTGTGCTCAACGCTCTCTCCTTCCCACCACTTGGCTTGGCACGCAACGGGCTGGCACCAGCTAACACCATCAGGCAGAGAGAGAGAGGGAGGGAGGGAGGGAGGGAGGAAGAGAGAGAGGGAGGGTGAGAAAGGGAGGGAGGCAGAGAGGGGAGAGGAAAGAGACTGAGGAGAAAAATAAGGGAAGGGACAAAGAATAAGAGAGTGAGGGAGACTGATGCAGAATGAGAAGAGGACGAGGTGGTGGATGAAGAGAGCCGAGAGGGAGAGAGACCAGATCAGAAAGAAAGAAACAAAGAAACATAGAAAGAAAGAAACAAAGAGAAAGTAGTGTGGCAGCAGTATCAGTAGTAGCTGATGAGAGAGAAAGAGATAGAGGAGGAGAGAGAGAGATGAGAGCAATATATAAAGATAGAGAGAGAGAGGGAGGAGAGCAATATATAAAGATAGAGAGAGAGAGGGAGGAGAGCAATATATAAAGATAGAGAGAGAGAGAGGGAGGATAGCAATATATAAAGATAGAGAGAGAGGGAGGAGAGCAATATATAAAGATAGAGAGAGAGAGATGAGAGCAATATATAAATATAGAGAGAGAGGGAGGATAGCAATATATAAAGATAGAGAGAGAGAGGGAGGAGAGTAATATATAAAGATAGAGAGAGAGAGGGAGGATAGCAATATATAAAGATAGAGGGAGGATAGCAATATATAAAGATAGAGAGAGAGATAGATGAGAGCAATATATAAATATATAGAGAGAGGGAGGAGAGCAATATATAAAGATAGAGAGAGAGAGGGAGGAGAGCAATATATAAAGATAGAGAGAGAGAGAGATGAGAGCAATATATAAATATAGAGAGAGAGGGAGGATAGCAATATATAAAGATAGAGAGAGAGAGGGAGGAGAGCAATATATAAAGATAGAGAGAGAGAGGGAGGATAGCAATATATAAAGATAGAGAGAGAGATAGATGAGAGCAATATATAAAGATAGAGAGAGAGAGAGGGAGGATAGCAATATATAAAGATAGAGAGAGAGAGGGAGGAGAGCAATATATAAAGATAGAGAGAGAGAGATGAGAGCAATATATAAATATAGAGAGAGAGGGAGGATAGCAATATATAAAGATAGAGAGAGAGAGGGAGGAGAGCAATATATAAAGATAGAGAGAGAGAGAGGGAGGATAGCAATATATAAAGATAGAGGGAGGATAGCAATATATAAAGATAGAGAGAGAGATAGATGAGAGCAATATATAAATATATAGAGAGAGGGAGGAGAGCAATATATAAAGATAGAGAGAGAGAGGGAGGAGAGCAATATATAAAGATAGAGAGAGAGAGGGAGGAGAGCAATATATAAAGATAGAGAGAGAGAGGGAGGAGAGCAATATATAAAGATAGAGAGAGAGAGGGAGGATAGCAATATATAAAGATAGAGGGAGGATAGCAATATATAAAGATAGAGAGAGAGATAGATGAGAGCAATATATAAAGATAGAGAGAGAGAGAGGGAGGATAGCAATATATAAAGATAGAGAGAGAGAGGAAGGAGAGCAATATATAAAGATAGAGAGAGAGAGGGAGGATAGCAATATATAAAGATAGAGGGAGGATAGCAATATATAAAGATAGAGAGAGAGATAGATGAGAGCAATATATAAAGATAGAGAGAGAGATAGATGAGAGCAATATATAAAGATAGAGAGAGAGAGAGGGAGGATAGCAATATATAAAGATAGAGAGAGAGAGGGAGGAGAGCAATATATAAAGATAGAGAGAGAGAGAGTGGGAGTGAGAGAGAGAGTGGGAGTGAGAGAGAGACTAGGGAGATTCATCTGCAATGCAGATCCTATCAATCTGCCCCTGTCTACTAACAGCTGGCTGGTCACTGCCTACAGAAGGACCAGTGTGTGTGCGTGTGCGTGTGTGTGTGTGCGTGCTTGCGTGTGGGATGTGTGTGCGTGTGTGTGTGTGCGTGCTTGCGTATGTGATGTGTGTGTGTGTCTGTGTGTGTGTGTTTGCATGCGTGTGTCTGTGTGTGCACGTGCTTGCGTATGTGATGTGTGTGTGTGTGTGAGTGCGTGTGTCTGTGTGTGCGTGTGTGTGTGTGAGTGCATGTGTGTGTGTGTGCGTGTGTGCGTGTGTCTGTGTGTGAGTGTGTGTGCCTGTGTGTGTGTGTGCGCGTGTCTGTGTGTGTCTGTGTGTGTCTGTGTGTGTGTGTGTGTGTGTGTGTGTGTCTGTGTCTGTGTGTGTCTGTGTGTGTGTGTGTCTGTGTGTGTGTGTGTGTGTGTGTGTGTGTGTGTGTGTGTGTGTGTGTGTGTGTGTGTGTGTGTGTGTGTGTGTGTGTGTGTGTGTGTGTGTGTGTGTGTGTGTGTGTCTGAGTGGATCAAAAAGAGAGCTGGAATAAGGCTCTGGGGTAGAATGGTGGCTGTGTGTTCTGGTAATGGCTGTTAAGGGGGCAGAAGTGGAAGTGTGACGGGGCAGCAGAAGGGCTCTCAAGGCAGCACCTGTCGCGTGCTGACCAATGGGAAGGCGTGTGTGTGTATGGGGGAGCGCTATGTAATGCAGCCAAAATCCTCAAGACTACATCCCAGCTCTTAGCTTCCTTATCCATAGATACACACACACCACACACACACACACACACACACACACACACACACACACACACACACACACACACACACACACACACACACACACACACACACACACACACACACACACACACACACACACACACACACACACACACACACGCTGGCTGTCTGTTTGCTTGTTTCCGTCTGTGTGTGTGCATGCCAGCGTGTGTGTCTGGTAGTGTAAGGTGTGTGTGTAGGGTCTGACTCCTAGGTCTTTGGCTGCTGTCCAGTAGGAGATTGAGTCACTTCCTTGTTGCTCTGTTACTTCAACACAAGGAAATCAAACAGACACCTCACCTCCTGTATTACTGTGTGTGTGGCACACTGTGTTAGGTTGCTGAGGTAAAGCCTGGACATGGAGATTCCTAATAAAGTACCAAAGTGTATCTCTCCCTGTCTTCCGCTGTGGCTTGACCTCACTAGCAACCTCACTAGCATGTCCTTTGACCTCTGGAGTGTACACATTTAAGGGGCCAATGAAACGCCGGGATTACGGCAAACTGCTGCATGTCTCAAGAACTGCAAAAGATCAATGACTTTATGTTCCATAGAGAGAGAGACAGAAAGAGAGAAAGAAAGGGAGGGAGAGAGAGACGGAGAGAGAGAGACAGAGAGAGAGACAGAGAGGGAGAGAGAGAGACAGAGAAAGAGAGGGAGAGAGGGAGAGTGAGAGAGAGTGGGATGATAGAGAGAAAGGGTGGGGAGGAGAGACAAAAAGGGAGAGAGAAGGAGAGAGAGAGACATAGAGAGAGAGAGAGGGAGAGAGAGAGACATGGAAAGAGGGAGGGAGGGAGACAGAGGGAGAGAGGGAGAGAGAAACAGAGAGACTGAGAGGGAGGGAGGGAGAGAGAGAGAGACGAAGAGAGAGGGAAAGACAAAGAGGGAGAGAGAAATACAGAGAGGGAGAGTGGGAGAGAGAGAGAGACAGAGATTGAGATTGGGAGAGAGACAGAGAGGCAGAGAGAGACAGATAGGAAGAGAGTGGGAGAGAGAGACAGAGAGAGGGAGGGAGGGAGGGAGAATGGGATGAGAGAGAGAATTGGTGGGAGGCTAGACAGAGAGGGAGAGAGAGGGAGAGAGGGAGAGAGACAGAGAGGGAGATTGGGAGAGAGACAGAGAGACAGAGAGAGACAGATAGGGAGAGAGAGGGAGAGAGAGGGAGGGGGGAGAGAGAGAGACTAAGAGAGAGGGAGAGACAAGGAGGGAGAGAGAAAGACAGAGTGGGAAAGAGAAAGACAGAGAGGGAGATTGGGAGAGAGAGAGAGACAGAGAGAGAGAGAAAAAGACAGAGAGAGAGAGACGGGAGAGAGAGAGAGACTGAGATGGAGAAGGGGGAGAGGGAGGGAGAGAGAGGGAGGGAGAGATAGAGAGTGGGATGAGATAGAGAAAGTGTGGGGAGGAGAGACAGAGGGAGAGACAGAGAGGGAGACAGGGAGAGAGAGACAGAGAGGGAGACAGGATGAGTGAGAGACAGAGATGAGAGAGACAGAGATGAGAGAGAAAGGGGAGAGAGAGACAGAGAGGTAGAGAGAGAGAGAGAGAGAGATGATAGAAAGGGAGAGAGAGAGGGAGAGAGAGATAGAGAGGGAGGGAGGGAGGGAGAGAGAGAGAGACAGAGAGGGTGAGGGAGGGAGGGAGGGAGGGAGGGAGGGAGGGAGGGAGGGAGGGAGGGAGGGAGGGAGGGAGGGAGGGAGGGAGGGAGAGAGAGAGAGAGAGACGGAGAGAGAGACAGACAGAGAGGGAGAATGAGGGAGGGAGAATTGGATGAGAGAGAGAAAGGTGGGGAGGCTAGACAGAGAGAGAGAAAGGGAGAGAGAGAAACAGAGAGCGAGAGAAAGAGGGGGGGAGAATGTGTTGAGAGAGATAATTGGTGGGAGGCTAGACAGAGAGGGAGAGGAAGAGAGAGAGGGGAGAGACAGAGAGGGAGAGAAATAGGGAGAGAGAGAGAGAGAGGGAGGGAGGGAGAATGGGATGAGAGAGAGAATTGGTGGGAGGCTAGACAGAGAGGGAGAGGGAGAGAGAGAAAGAGACAGAGAGCGAGAGAGAGAGGGAGGGAGGGAGAATGGGATGAGAGAGATAATTGGTGGGAGGCTAGAGAGAGAGAGAGGGTGAGAGAGAGAGGGAGATTGAGAGAGAGAGAGAGAGAGAGAGAATGGGATGAGAGAGATAATTGGTGGGACGCTAGACAGAGAGGGAGAGAGAGAGAGGGAGAGAGAGAGGAAGAGAGAGACATAGAGGGAGGAGGGAGAGAGAGAGACGGAGAAAGAGAGACAGAGGGAGAGAGAGAAAGGGAGAGAGACAGACAGAGAGGGAGAGAGAGACAGAGGGGGAGAATGAGGGAGGGAGAATTGGATGAGAGAGAGAAAGGTGGGGAGGCTAGACGGAGAGAGAACTTGTGTGCTTTAACCATTCGTACATTGTTACAACACTGTATATATATAATATGACATTTGTAATGTCTTTATTGTTTTGAAACTTCTGTATGTGTAATGTTTACTGTTAATTTGTATTGTTTGTTTCACTTTTGTGTGTTGTCTACCTCATTTGCTTTGGCAATGTTAACACATGTTTCCCATGCCAATAAAGCCCCTTGAATTGAATTGACAATTAAGAGAGAAAGGGAGAGAGAGAAACCGAGAGCGAGAGAGAGAGGGAGGGAGGGAGGGAGAATGGGATGAGAGAGAGAATTGGTGGGAGGCTAGACAGAGAGGGAGAGCGAGAGGGAGGGAGAATGGGATGAGAGAGAGAAAGGGTGTGTGGGAGAGACAGAGAGGGAGACAGGCAGAGAGAGACAGAGAGGGAAAGAGAGAGACAGGGAGAGAGTGAGACAGTGAGACAGAGGGAGAGAGGGAGAGAGAAAGACAGAGAGGGAGAGTGGGAAAGAGAGAGAGACTGAGAGGGAGAGAGAAGGCAGATAGGGAGAGATAGAGAGGGAGAGAGAGAGACGAGAGGGAGAGCGGGAGAGAGAGAGAGAGACACAGAGCGGGAGAGAGACAGCGAGGGAGGGAGAGAGAGTTCTCCAAACCAGCATACACACAGGGTAGCCTAGTTCTGACTGAAGCGTCAGAGCTAAGTCCCTTAAGTAATTATGACATTTAATGACAAATCCACAGAGGACTGTGTATAAATTGGTTCCTGTCCTCATGAATCACCTGACCAACAGTGAGACTGTGTGTGTGACAGAGACAGAGAGTTATGGACAGAGAGAGACAGAGACTGTGTGTTTGTGACAGAGAAAGAGAGAGAGAGAGAGAGAGACAGAGAAAGACAGAGAGAGAATGTGTGTGAGAGAGAGACTGTGTGTGTGACAGAGAGAGAGAGAGAGAGAGAGAGAGAGAGAGACAGACAGACAGAGAGAGAGACAGAGAGACTGTGTGTGAGAGAGAGACAGAGAGAGAGACAGAGAGAGAGAGACAGAGAGACTGTGTGAGCGAGTGAGACACAGAGACAGACAGAGAGAGACAGACAGAGAGAGAGAGACCGAGAGAGAGAGAGAGACTGTGTGTGTGACAGACAGACAGACAGACAGAGAGAGATTTTGCAGGTCCCCACAAGGACTGGCGAAGGGGGTTAGGTATTTGGTTTGGGTTACAATTAGGTTAGTGTTACTATTTATATTTAGGTGCAGGAGTTCCACAATACTTTTGAGATAATATTCTATAAGAGGAACAGGAGCTCCCGCAGTAGAACATGCTGCTTGAGGTGCCGGTAGTAGAACATGCTGCTTGAGGTACCGGTACTCCCCTCCGGTGAGCTCCCGCAGTAGAACATGCTGCTTGAGGTGCCGGTACTCCCCTCCGGTGAGCTCCCGCAGTAGAACATGCTGCTTGAGGTGCCGGTACTCCCCTCCGGTGAGCTCCCACAGTAGAACCTGCTGCTTGAGGTACCGGTACTCCCCTCCGGTGAGCTCCCACAGTAGAACATGCTGCTTGAGGTACCGGTACTCCCCTCCGGTGAGCTCCCACAGTAGAACATACTGCTTGAGGTGCCGGTACTCCCCTCCGGTGAGCTCCCGCAGTAGAACATGCTGCTTGAGGTGCCGGTACTCCCCTCCGGTGAGCTCCCGCAGTAGAACATGCTGCTTGAGGTACCGGTACTCCCCTCCGGTGAGCTCCCGCAGTAGAACATGCTGCTTGAGGTACCGGTACTCTCCTCCGGTGAGCTCCCACAGTAGAACATGCTGCTTGAGGTGCCGGTACTCCCCTCCGGTGAGCTCCCACAGTAGAACATGCTGCTTGAGGTGCCGGTACTCCCCTCCGGTGAGCTCCCGCAGTAGAACATGCTGCTTGAGGTGCCGGTACTCCCCTCCGGTGAGCTCCCGCAGTAGAACATGCTGCTTGAGGTGCCGGTACTCCCCTCCGGTGAGCTCCCACAGTAGAACATGCTGCTTGAGGTACCGGTACTCCCCTCCGGTGAGCTCCCACAGTAGAACATGCTGCTTGAGGTCCCGGTACTCCCCTCCGGTGAGCTCCCGCAGTAGAACATGCTGCTTGAGGTACCGGTACTCCCCTCCGGTGAGCTCCCACATTAGAACATGCTGCTTGAGGTGCCGGTATTCCCCTCCGGTGAGCTCCCACAGTAGAACATGCTGCTTGAGGTGCCGGTACTCCCCTCCGGTGAGCTCCCGCAGTAGAACATGCTGCTTGAGGTGCCGGTACTCCCCTCCGGTGAGCTCCCGCAGTAGAACATGCTGCTTGAGGTGTCGCTACTCCCCTTCCGTGATCGCCCGCCCAAGTCAAGCACTGTGTGTGTGTATGTGTGTGTGTGTATGTGTGTGTGTGTGTGTCGTGCGTTAGGGGAAGGAGGTCACCTCAGCATTGCCAATGTTTGAAGGGTGAATTGAGGATATGATTGGAAGTGCAATAGTGCAACCACTTGGTACAGTAATAATAATGATTATAATGGATTATATTTGTGCTTTTTCCAAGTGCTCAAAGTTCCTTAGTTACATATAGGGTCCCCGACAACGACGAGACAGCCTATAGGGAGGAGGTCAGAGACCTGGCCGTGTGGTGCCAGGATAACAACCTCTCCCTCAACGTGATCAAGACAAAGGAGATGATTGTGGACTACAGGAAAAGGAGGACCGAGCATGCCCCCATTCTCATCGATGGGGCTGTGTTGCAGCAGGTTGAGAGCTTCAAGTTCCTCGGTGTCCACATCACCAACAAACTAATGGTCCAAGCACAGCAAGACAGTCGCGACGAGGGCACAACAAAGATTTGGCATGGGAACTCGGATACTCAAAAGGTTCTACAGCTGCACCATCGAGAGCATCCTGACGGGTTGCATCACTGCCTGGTATGGCAACTGCCCGGCCTCTGACCGCAAGGCACTACAGAGGGTAGTGCGTACGGCCCAGTACATCACTGGGGCCAAGCTTCCTGCCATCCAGGACCTCCATACCAGGCGGTGTCAGAGGAAGACCCTAGTCATAGACTGTTCTCTCTGCTACCGCACTGCAAGCTGCACCGCAGCGCCAAGTCTAGGTCCAAGAGGCTTCTAAACAGCTTCTACCCCCAAGCCAGAAGACTCCTGAACAGCTAACCAAATGGCTAACCAGACTATTTGCGTTACCCCCTCTTTTATACCGCTGCTGCTCTCTGTTGTTGTCATCTATGCATAGTCTCTTTAATAACTCTACCTACATGTACATATTACCTCAACTAACCGGTGCCCTGTACCGGTACCCCCCTGTATATAGTCTCGCTATTGTTATTTTACTGCTGCTCTTTAATTACTTGTTACTTTTATTTCTTATTCTTATCTGTATTTTTAAAAACTACATTATTGGTTAGGGGCTCGTAAGTAAGCATTTTCCTGTTGTATTTGGCGCATGTGACTATTAACGTTTGATTTGATTTGATTTGAAATGGCACCCTATTCCCTACATATTGCACCACTTTTGACCAGAGCATAATTGGCCCTGGTTAAAAGTAGTGTACTATTATATAGGGAAAAGGGTGCCATTTGGAAATGGACACAGTGAAAGGGTCAGCCGACCTCATCCACTACCACATCATTTCAAATGAATACAAAAACAATGGAAAAACAGCACCGCGGTTCATTAGGGCATTAACATTTTTGGAACAGAAAATAAAAATGAACACGTTTTATTGGACAAGTTCAGTTAGAACCTCCCCGTTTCACTCTGTTTCACCCAGTTTCATGTCTAATGAACTGAGCCCAGACTCCGTTTCATTCCATTTCATGTCTAATGAACTGAGCCCAGACTCCGTTTCATGTCTAATGAACTGAGCCCAGACTCCGTTTCATGTCTAATGACCTGAGCCCAGACTCCGTTTCATGTCTAATGAACTGAGCCCAGACTCCGTTTCATGTCTAATGAACTGAGCCCAGACTCCGTTTCACTCCGTTTCACTCCGTTTCATGTCTAATGAACTGAGCCCAGACTCTGTTTCACTCCGTTTCATGTCTAATGAACTGAGCACAGACTCCGTTTCACTCCGTTTCATGTCTAATGAACTGAGCCCAGACTCCATTTCATGTCTAATGAACTGAGCCCAGACTCCGTTTCACTCCGTTTCACTCCGTTTCATGTCTAATGAACTGAGCCCAGACTCCGTTTCATGTCTAATGAACTGAGCCCAGACTCTGTTTCACTCCGTTTCATGTCTATTGAACTGAGCCCAGACTCCGTTTCACTCCGTTTCCTGTCTAATGAACTGAGCCCAGATTGAACTGCCACCAACAAAGCATCGATCCAATCTCAGTACACAGACAGATGTGCATCACACACAGTAAACAGAATCAAATCCCTTTACCGAAAGTCATGGAATTGCGACAGACGTTTACTGTATAACCATGTAGTCATAAAGAACATCAAAGGGATATTGCCAGTCGTAAGCTCTTGTTGACTAACCATTAGAGAAGTCATGCCCTTTGTCTGGTCTTACAGAGTTCCAGCCCAGGGACCCAGACGTCATAAAGCGCCTGAGACATAGGGCCGGGCCTGGGCTTGCCCTCTCCGACCCCTGGGTCTCTCTGGAAAGGCTGTGCGATTAGTTCCTCATTCCCCCGGGTTAGTCCCTGTGTCTGGGTCAGTGATAGTGCTCTGCTGGCTGGGGTTTTAAGGTGTTAAAGAGCTCCAGGGTTTTTGGTTATAAGGGTTGACTCCCGAGGCCATGATAGAGGGAGTATGAATGTGGGGCAGCTGTTGTGGGTATGTTGGAGGGGTGGAGGGGTGCAGGGGTGGAGGGTGACCTCTTCTTGGGGTCCTCCATGACCTTAAACCCGAGCTATCCTTAGGCGCTTGCCGCCCTCAATGACATCATCATGTCAGGCTGTTACACCAGAGTCAACTCAGCACACACACAACACACACACAACACACACACACACACACACACACACACACACACACACACACACACACACACACACACACACTAGTTCCTCTCTCTCTTCATCTCAAAATAGATTGAGGGTATGAAGGAGTGTAGTAAATGAAATGGGTCCGCAGATGAAATTCTGTCTCCATGACGTTGTCACTACTGGTCTGTTTTCCTGTTGGCCAGCAGCAGGGCAGTGTGCCAGATGCTGTGTGCTGGCCACCTGCTAATAGAGGGAGGGAGAAAGGGAATAGAGGGAGAAAATAGAGAGATTGGTGGAGAGAAAGCAGGAGAGGAAGAGAAAACAGGTACATTGACCGCTGACAATAGATAATGTGTGTGTGTGTCTGTGTGTTTGTATATATGCATATTTGTGTGTCTATGCACGTGTGTGTGTGTGTGTGTGTGTGTGTGTGTGTGTGTGTGTGTGTGTGTGTGTGTGTGTGTGTGTGTGTGTGTGTATTCATGTCTGCATGTGGGTGTATATTCACGCATGCTTGTTGGCGGTGTCCAATCAGACTGGTAGTGTCAGAGAAGGAAATGTCCTCACACACCCAGTACAGTATATTAGCATAATCCCATCCATTTGAATCGTTGTCATGGTTACGCTCCACACACTCTAGGAACTTCCCTACTGGGGATTTAATCATATTAGCTTCAGAAACAAGCTAATGTTTTTAGCATGTTTCTGATGATACGCATCTTAGAGAGAGATACCTTACAGCACTGTTGTAGCATGGGTACTGAAGTATCGTAATGCTCTGTACAACATACCCTGTGAGCACAAGACGTTTAAAATACAGTAGGTCTTTTTAACTATTTTCAACCAAAAATACGTATATTCACTGTATTTTCAACGTACTTTCAACCAAGAAATTCATATTTTCAACATATTTTCAACATCTTTTCAACGTCTTTTGCTCATAAGGAATTCCATTTACCTCATGTTCTGAACCTAACTTGATGGTGTCCCATCACTCACGACTAAAAGAATGATGCATTCCACTGGCTATTTGTTCAGTTCCATGTTTTCTAGGAATTATGTAAACATCTGCTTAACATTGCGCTAATTTTAAAAGGGTGCCTCAAGCGGCTCTTCAGAAAATGCACATTGAAAAGAGACACAGTGGTTAGTGTTCAGAGTGTTGGGCCAGTCACCGAAAGGTAGCTGGATTGCATCCCAAGCTGACAAGGTAAAAAATCTGTCGTTCTGCCCCTGGACAAGGCAGTTAACCCACTGTTCCATGGTAGGCCGTCATTGTAAATACGAATTTGTTCGTAATTGACTTGTTAATAAAGAAACAGTTCTGTACAAGGTTCCATATAATAGGCTTTGTGTGTAATGTGGTCGGCTGAAACTGTTATGCTGATGAAGGAGGACCCAAAAGCGACGAAATAGAAACAGAGTCTTTATTCCAGTCTTAGACAAAAACGATACTCCTGATATATCTAAGGTAAAAACAAAACAGGAAAACTGAAATCCTCTCGTCAGTAGAGATGAACGACTGGAGACGCGACCACTAGACACCTGCTCACACGCAGCATCTGATGAAGGCAAAAACACGATAGGGCGGAACAAGGACACAGAACAGCAAACATCAAACAAGAATCCGACAAAGACAGAAGCAGAAAACAGAGGGAGAAATAGGGACTCAAATCAGAGGGCAAAATAGGGGACAGGTGTGAAAGAGTAAATAAGGTCGTTAGGAGAATGAGAACCAGCTGGGAGCAAGAACGGAACGATAGAGAGAGAGAGCGGGAGAGGGAAAAAGGAAGGAGGAGAGAGAGGAAATAGAAAGAGGGAAAGAACCTAATAAGACCAGCAGAGGGAAGCACAGGGACAAGACATGAAGATCAAAGACAAAACATGACAGTACCCCCCCACTCACCAAGCGCCTCCTGGCGCACTCGAGGAGGAACCCTGGCGGCGACGAAGGAAATCATCAATCAACGAACGGTCCAGCACGTCCCGAGATGGAACCCAACTCCTCTCCTCAGGACCGAAACCCTCCCCCTCCACTAAGTACTGGTGACCACGTCCCTGAGAACGCATGTCCATGATCTTCCGTTCCTTGTAAATAGGTGCGCCCTCGACAAGGACGGGAGGGGGGGAGGGAAGACGAACGGGGGCGCGAAGAAAAGGCTTGACACAAGAGACATGGAAGACAGGGTGGATGCGACGAAGATGTCGCGGAAGAAGCAGTCGCACAGCGACAGGATTAACGACCTGAGAGACACGGAACGGACCAATGAACCGTGGAGTCAACTTGCGAGAAGCTGTCGTAAGGGAAAGGTTACGAGTGGAAAGCCACACTCTCTGACCGCGACAATACCTAGGACTCTTAATCCTACGTTTATTGGCGGCTCTCACAGTCCTCCCCGCAGACGAAGGCAGACCGGTACTAAAGTCTAAGGCGATCTGAGACCATGGTCGAGAAGGAATGTGAAGCGGTCTAAGACGACCGGCATGAGGAGAGTTACCTGACTTAGTCTGCGCGCAGTCCGGACAAGCAGCCACGAAACGGCGCGTATCCCGCTCCTGAGTAGGCCACCAAAACCGCTGGCGAATAGAAGCAAGCGTACCCCGAACGCCGGGGTGACCATCTAACTTGGCAGAATGAGCCCACTGAAGAACAGCCAGACGAATAGAGACAGGAACGAACAGAAGGTTACTAGGACAAGCGCGCGGCGACGCAGTGTGAGTGAGTGCTTGCTTTACCTGTCTCTCAATTCCCCAGACAGTCAACCCGACAACACGCCCTTCAGGGAGAATCCCCTCGGGTTTCGATGGCGACAATCGATGAGAAAAGTAAGCGCAAGGATGGACCTTATCGTCAGACTGGAAGCGCTGGGACAGAATGGCTCCCACGCCCACCTCTGAAGCGTCAACCTCGACAATGAATTGTTTAGTGACGTCAGGAGTAACAAGGATAGGGGCGGATGTAACACGCTTCTTGAGGAGATCAAAAGCTCCCTGGGCGGAACCAGACCACTTAAAGCGAGACTTGACAGAAGTCAGAGCTGTGAGAGGGGCAGCCACTTGACCGAAATTACGAATGAAACGCCGATAGAAATTAGCGAAACCGAGAAAGCGCTGTAACTCGACACGTGACTTAGGAACAGGCCAATCGCTGACATCCTGGACCTTAGCGGGATCCATCTGAATGCCTTCAGCAGACAGATAATCATCGAGAGCCTTACGTTCGGGAGCCGACAGAGAGAATAATCTACCCCGAGGAGAAGTGGTCCCCGGATGGAGATCAATACAACAATCATACGACCGGTGAGGAGGAAGAGAGTTGGCTCTGGACCGACTGAAGACCGTGCGTAGATCATGATGTTCCTCCGGCACTCCTGTCACATCACCAGGCTCCTCCTGAGTAGAGGGGACAGAAGAAACAGGAGGAATAGCAGACATTAAACACTTCACATGACAAGAAACGTTCCAGGATAGGATAGAATTACTAGACCAATTAATAGAAGGATTATGACATACTAGCCAGGGATGACCCAAAACAACAGGTGTAACAGGTGAACAAAAAATCAAAAAAGAAATGGTCTCACTGTGGTTACCAGATACTGTGAGGGTTAAAGGTAGTGTCTCATATCTGATACTGGGGAGAGAACTACCATCTAAGGCGAACATGGGTGTGATCCTCCCTAACTCTCTGAGAGGAATGTCATGTTTCCGAGCCCATGCTTCGTCCATAAAACAACCCTCAGCCCCAGAGTCTATCAAGGCACTGCAGGAAGCAGCCGACCCGGTCCAGCGTAGATGGACCGACAAGGTAGTACAGGATCTTGATGGAGAGACCTGAGTAGTAGCGCTCACCAGTAGCCCTCCGCTTACTGATGATCTCTGACCTTTAACTGGACATGACATGACAAAATGTCCAGCAGAACCGCAATAGAAGCAAAGGCGGTTGGTGATTCTCCGTTCCCTCTCCTTAGTCGAGATGTGAACACCTCCCAGCTGCATGGGCTCAGTCTCTGAGCCGATGGAAGGAGATGGTCGAGATGCGGAGAAGGGAAGCCCCGCTAACGCGAGCTCTCTTCCCCGAGCTCGGTGACGAAGATCTACCCGTCGTTCTATGCGGATGGCGAGTGCAATCAACGAGTCCACGCTGGAAGGAACCTCCCGGGAGAGAATCTCATCCTTAACCTCAGCGTGGAGTCCCTCCAGAAAACGAGCGAGCAACGCCGGCTCGTTCCAGTCACTGGATGCAGCAAGAGTACGAAACTCTATAGAGTAATCCGTTATGGATCGATCACCTTGACATAGGGGAGCCAGACCCCTGGAAGCCTCCTTCCCAAAAACTGAACGATCAAAGACCCGTATCATCTCCTCCTTAAAGTTCTGATAAACGTCAGAACACTCAGCCCTTGCCTCCCAGATAGCTGTGCCCCACTCCCGAGCCCGCCCAGTAAGGAGTGATATGACGTAAGCGATCCGAGCTCTCTCTCCAGAGTATGTGTTGGGCTGGAGAGAGAACACAATATCACACTGGGTGAGAAAGGAGCGACACTCAGTGGGCTGTCCAGAGTAACATGGTGGATTATTAACCCTGGGTTCCGGAGACTCGGAAGACCAGGAAGTAGCTTGTGGTACGAGACGAAGACTCTGAAACTGTCCTGAGAGATCGGAAACCTGAGCGGCCAGGGTCTCAACGGCATGACGAGCAGCAGACAATTCCTGCTCGTGTCTGCCGAGCATTGCTCCCTGGAACTTGACGGTAGTGTAGAGAGAATCCGTAGTCGCTGGGTCCATTCTTGGTCGGATTCTTCTGTTATGCTGATGAAGGAGGACCCAAAAGCGACGAAATAGAAACAGAGTCTTTATTCCAGTCTTAGACAAAAACGATACTCCTGATATATCTAAGGTAAAAACAAAACAGGAAAACTGAAATCCTCTCGTCAGTAGAGATGAACGACTGGAGACGCGACCACTAGACACCTGCTCACACGCAGCATCTGATGAAGGCAAAAACACGATAGGGCGGAACAAGGACACAGAACAGCAAACATCAAACAAGAATCCGACAAAGACAGAAGCAGAAAACAGAGGGAGAAATAGGGACTCAAATCAGAGGGCAAAATAGGGGACAGGTGTGAAAGAGTAAATAAGGTCGTTAGGAGAATGAGAACCAGCTGGGAGCAAGAACGGAACGATAGAGAGAGAGAGCGGGAGAGGGAAAAAGGAAGGAGGAGAGAGAGGAAATAGAAAGAGGGAAAGAACCTAATAAGACCAGCAGAGGGAAGCACAGGGACAAGACATGAAGATCAAAGACAAAACATGACAGAAACACGCTTGAGTGTTGAGTAACCTTGCCGGAGACCTGAAAACTTCCAATAGCTCCCTAACATAATGCCTAGGCTTTATCTCTGAGGGCCTAGCAAAAACTCTCTTGAGGCAGGAGACGTCGGTTCCAACACCCTATATCAAATGAGGAATTGGCTGAAATAACCTCAGGCTTCACCCCGAGCTTATGCCTAGGCTTTAGCTCAGATGGCAAACACAGTCTTGTGGCCCGGGTTCAAATCCCTGGTTGGACACGTGGAACAGGGAGAAAATAACCTCAGTGTTCGCTACGAAATCAGATAGATAAACTACCAAACGGCCTAACCCTGCAACCTCCTAAGAAAATGGAGACATTTGACTAAAAGCAGGTCACAGAGATGATGGAGTGTGTTGCCCTTCTCATTATGGAGTGTGTTGCCCTTGTCATTATGAAGTGTGTTGCCCTTGTCATTATGGAGTGTGTTGCCCTTGTCATTATGGAGTGTGTTGCCCTTTTCATTTTGGAGTGTGTTGCCCTTGTCATTTTGGAGTGTGTTGCCCTTGTCATTATGGAGTGTGTTGCCCTTGTCATTATGAAGTGTGTTGCCCTTGTCATTATGGAGTGTGTTGCCCTTGTCATTATGAAGTGTGTTGCCCTTGTCATTTTGGAGTGTGTTGCCCTTGTCATTATGAAGTGTGTTGCCCTTGTCATTATGGAGTGTGTTGCCCTTGTCATTATGAAGTGTGTTGCCCTTGTCATTATGAAGTGTGTTGCCCTTGTCATTATGGAGTGTGTTGCCTTGTCATTTTGGAGTGTGTTGCCCTTGTCATTATGGAGTGTGTTGCCCTTGTCATTATGAAGTGTGTTGCCCTTGTCATTTTGGAGTGTGTTGCCCTTGTCATTATGAAGTGTGTTGCCCTTGTCATTATGAAGTGTGTTGCCCTTGTCATTATGGAGTGTGTTGCCCTTGTCATTATGGAGTGTGTTGCCCTTGTCATTATGAAGTGTGTTGCCCTTGTCATTATGGAGTGTGTTGCCCTTGTCATTATGAAGTGTGTTGCCCTTGTCATTATGAAGTGTGTTGCCCTTGTCATTTTGGAGTGTGTTGCCCTTGTCATTATGAAGTGTGTTGCCCTTGTCATTATGGAGTGTGTTGCCCTTGTCATTATGAAGTGTGTTGCCCTTGTCATTATGAAGTGTGTTGCCCTTGTCATTATGGAGTGTGTTGCCTTGTCATTTTGGAGTGTGTTGCCCTTGTCATTTTGGAGTGTGTTGCCCTTGTCATTATGAAGTGTGTTGCCCTTGTCATTATGAAGTGTGTTGCCCTTGTCATTATGGAGTGTGTTGCCCTTCTCATTATGGAGTGTGTTGCCCTTGTCATTATGAAGTGTGTTGCCCTTGTCATTATGGAGTGTGTTGCCCTTGTCATTATGAAGTGTGTTGCCCTTGTCATTATGAAGTGTGTTGCCCTTGTCATTTTGGAGTGTGTTGCCCTTGTCATTATGAAGTGTGTTGCCCTTGTCATTATGAAGTGTGTTGCCCTTGTCAATTTGGAGTGTGTTGCCCTTGTCATTATGAAGTGTGTTGCCCTTGTCATTATGAAGTGTGTTGCCCTTGTCATTTTGGAGTGTGTTGCCCTTGTCATTATGGAGTGTGTTGCCCTTGTCATTTATGGAGTGTGTTGCCCTTGTCATTTATGGAGTGTGTTGCCCTTGTCATTATGAAGTGTGTTGCCCTTGTCATTATGGAGTGTGTTGCCCTTTTCATTTTGGAGTGTGTTGCCCTTTTCATTATGGAGTGTGTTGCCCTTTTCATTATGGAGTGTGTTGCCCTTCTCATTATGGAATGTGTTGCCCTTTTCATTTTGGAGTGTGTTGCCCTTTTCATTTTGGAGTGTGTTGCCCTTTTCATTATAGAGTGTGTTGCCCTTTTAAGTATGGAGTTTGTTGCCCTTTGAAGTATGGAGTTTGTTTCCCTTTTCATTATGGAGTGTGTTGCCCTTTTCATTTTGGGGTGTGTTGCCCTTTTCATTTTGGAGTGTGTTGCCCTTTTCAATATGGAGTGTGTTGCCCTTTTCATTTTGGAGTGTGTTGCCCTTTTAAGTATGGAGTGTGTTGCACTTTTCATTATGGAGTGTGTTGCCCTTTTCATGTTGGAGTGTGTTGCCCTTTTCAGTATGGAGTGTGTTGCCCTTTTCATTATGGAGTGTGTTGCCCTTTTCATTTTGGAGTGTGTTGCCCTTTTCATTATGGAGTGTGTTGCCCTTTTCATTTTGGAGTGTGTTGCCCTTTTCATTATGGAGTGTGTTACCCTTTTAATTTTGGAGTGTGTTGCCCTTTTAAGTATGGAGTGTGTTACCCTTTTCATTTTTGAGTGTCTAGCCCTTTTCATTCTGGAGTTTGTTGCCCTTTTCATTATGGAATGTGTTGCCCTTTTCATTATGGAATGTGTTGCCCTTTTCATTTTGGAGTGTGTTGCCCTTTTAAGTATGGAGTGTGTTGCCCTTTTAAGTATGGAGTGTGTTGCCCTTTTCAGTATGGAGTGTGTTGCCCTTTTAAGTATGGAGTGTGTTGCCCTTGTCAATTTGGAGTGTGTTGCCCTTGTCATTATGAAGTGTGTTGCCCTTGTCATTATGAAGTGTGTTGCCCTTGTCATTTTGGAGTGTGTTGCCCTTGTCATTATGGAGTGTGTTGCCCTTGTCATTTATGGAGTGTGTTGCCCTTGTCATTTATGGAGTGTGTTGCCCTTGTCATTATGAAGTGTGTTGCCCTTGTCATTATGGAGTGTGTTGCCCTTTTCATTTTGGAGTGTGTTGCCCTTTTCATTATGGAGTGTGTTGCCCTTTTCATTATGAAGTGTGTTGCCCTTCTCATTATGGAATGTGTTGCCCTTTTCATTTTGGAGTGTGTTGCCCTTTTCATTTTGGAGTGTGTTGCCCTTTTCATTATAGAGTGTGTTGCCCTTTTAAGTATGGAGTTTGTTGCCCTTTGAAGTATGGAGTTTGTTTCCCTTTTCATTATGGAGTGTGTTGCCCTTTTCATTTTGGGGTGTGTTGCCCTTTTCATTTTGGAGTGTGTTGCCCTTTTCATTATGGAGTGTGTTGCCCTTTTCATTTTGGAGTGTGTTGCCCTTTTCAGTATGGAGTGTGTTGCACTTTTCATTATGGAGTGTGTTGCCCTTTTCATGTTGGAGTGTGTTGCCCTTTTCAGTATGGAGTGTGTTGCCCTTTTCATTATGGAGTGTGTTGCCCTTTTCATTTTGGAGTGTGTTGCCCTTTTCATTATGGAGTGTGTTGCCCTTTTCATTTTGGAGTGTGTTGCCCTTTTCATTATGGAGTGTGTTACCCTTTTAATTTTGGAGTGTGTTGCCCTTTTAAGTATGGAGTGTGTTACCCTTTTCATTTTTGAGTGTCTAGCCCTTTTCATTCTGGAGTTTGTTGCCCTTTTCATTATGGAATGTGTTGCCCTTTTCATTATGGAATGTGTTGCCCTTTTCATTTTGGAGTGTGTTGCCCTTTTTAAGTATGGAGTGTGTTGCCCTTTTAAGTATGGAGTGTGTTGCCCTTTTCAGTATGGAGTGTGTTGCCCTTTTAAGTATGGAGCGTGTTGCCCTTTTCATTTTGGAGTGTGTTGCCCTTTTAAGTATGGAGTGTGTTGCCCTTTTAAGTATGGAGTGTGTTGCCATTTTCAGTATGGAATGTGTTGCCCTTTTCAGTGTGGAGTGTGTTGCCCTTTTCATTATGGAGTGTGTTGCCCTTTTCAGTATGGAGTGTGTTGCCCTTTTAAGTATGGAGTGTGTTGCCCTTTTACGTATGGAGTGTGTCGCCCTTTTCATTATGGAGTGTGTTGCCCTTTTCATTATGGAGTGTGTTGCCCTTTTCAGTATGGAGTGTGTTTCCCTTTTCAGCATGGAATGTGTTGCCCTTTTCAGTATGGAGTGTGTTGCCCTTTTAAGTATGGAGTGTGTTGCCCTTTTCAGTATGGAGTGTGTTGCCCTTTTAAGTATGGAGTGTGTTGCCCTTTTCAGTATGGAGTGTGTTGCCGTTTTAAGTATGGAGTGTGTTGCCGTTTTCAGTATGGAGTGTGTTGAACAGTAAGGGAACCAGTCTGTGTTGACTTAGCTGCCTATTGAAAAAATCTCTCTGAGTGTCACTATAGGCCTAAACTGTCTCAGATGAGCCTAAGTGTTTTAATGTGCAGCATGAGGCCCTCAGCTAGACTGTACAGTACCCCACACAGCCAACCTCCCACTCACATACGCATGCAAATGTGCATGTGAACATGAACACACATGGCACACACAAACGCACCCTCTAACTCCCGAGTGGCGCAGCGGTCTAAGGCATCTTAGCGCTAGAGGCGTCACTACAGACCCTGGTTCGATATCAGGCTGTATCACAACCGGACGTAATTAGGAGTCCCATAGGGCGGCACACAATTGGCCCAGGGTCATCCTGGTTAGGGTTTGGCCGGTTTAGTAGAATTAGTTTTTAACTGACTTGCCTAGTTAAATAAATAAATAGCAGTGTCACGAAGAGCCCGCCCACAGACTTCCTGTGTGTGATCTTCAGAGAGAGGAAGTAAGGTCGCTGTTGAAAGGCGTTCTAGATCACCATCGACTCACAGCTAGCGTGCAACATCGCTAAGCGACGTGGGCCTAATTTATGACTGCTTCTCCAATTAAACCCTGCTACCTATAGGGTGAACCAGTGTTTACCAGAGCCCCATAGGTAGTGCACCGTGTAGGGAATGGTGTGCCATTTGGGATGCAGACCCTGATTCCATCGCAGCAGACTGGCATCAATCGTCATTTTCATCTGCCAGACAGAGGAATCCACACAGAGGACCCAGTGGGATTACAAACAGCATCGCCAGGGCCGGCCCTGGTGAGGGACGGAAGTGCCTGTATAAGCAACCGACAAGACTGTTAGAATACACAAGGTGCAGTTTGTTAGTCATTCTCACTGAGATATCATGTTAACATGGCATAAGTCATGGCAAATGTGTAGAATTTCAAGAAATTAGCTTTCTCTCAGCCCCATGGATAATTTGTAGAATTGCAAAAAACGTTTTATAATATTTCAAAATCTTCTCTCCACAAATGGTAATATATATAAAAATGCCGCAAACTGGCTTTAAAACGGCAATATTTTCTCTACGCCTCATTGTAAAATGTGTAGAATTGCAGGAAATTAATTCTAAAAGATATATTTTTGATCTACACCATCAAGAGGGGGGGCAGTAAAATGCAACATTTTGCTTACGTCCCCCAAAAGGCCAGGGCCGGCCCTGAGCATAGTTTACAGTACCAGGCTGGGTGTATGTGTGTTCATGTGTATGTGTGTTCATGTGTATGTGTGTTCATGTGTATGTGTGTTCATGTGTATGTGTGTTCATGTGTGTGTGTGTTCATGTGTGTGTGTGTTCATGTGTATGTGTGTTCATGTGTGTGTGTGTTCATGTGTATGTGTGTTCATGTGTGTGTGTGTGTTCATGTGTATGTGTGTTCATGTGTGTGTGTGTTCATGTGTATGTGTGTTCATGTGTATGTGTGTTCATGTGTATGTGTGTTCATGTGTATATGTGTTCATGTGTGTGTGTGTTCATGTGTTTGTGTGTTCATGTGTGTGTGTGTGTTCATGTGTGTGTGTGTTCATGTGTATGTGTGTTCATGTGTTTGTGTGTTCATGTGTATGTGTGTTCATGTGTATGTGTGTTCATGTGTGTGTGTGTTCATGTGTATGTGTGTTCATGTGTGTGTGTGTTCATGTGTGTGTGTGGTCATGTGTATGTGTGTTCATGTGTATGCGTGTTCATGTGTGTTCATGTGTGTGTGTGGTCATGTGTATGTGTGTTCATGTGTATGTGTGTTCATGTGTATGTGTGTTCATGTGTATGTGTGTTCATGTGTGTGTGTGTTCATGTGTATGTGTGTTCATGTGTATGTGTGTTCATGTGTATATGTGTTCATGTGTATGTGTGTTCATGTGTATGTGTGTTCATGTGTATGTGTGTTCATGTGTATGTGTGTTCATGTGTATGTGTGTTCATGTGTATGTGTGTTCATGTGTATGTGTGTTCATGTGTATGTGTGCGCGTCTGCAGCTGTGTTAAACTTTCATGGCCTCACATCCACTACATGTGTGTAACTGTACCGACTATACTACACCGGAGTTCTTCGAAGGAGCATAGATGTGTGCTTACTTCCTGTGTCACGGCCTGGGTCCTGGATGACATCACAGCCCGTCACCACCTGAGTTTGATTGGCAGGCGCTCGGTTTGTTTATCTTCCAAGCTGGGAGTCTATTTCCTGCGCTCCCTTTGTTTTTAGACGTCTGGTAAAATAAAAAGTCCCTTTAAACGTTGTGTTTACATTTCATGAGTGCTTTGAGGGTTTCCACAAAACCATCACACAGTGAGTGCATAATAAACTTGGACCGAGTTTCAAATGGTACTGGGATTTATAAACAGAGAACCCCCCCCGCACACCCACACACACACACACTCACGAGTCCTGGCCTGCTAGCATACTAGCGAGTTAGCACTTGGGATCAAACGTCTTCGGAATCCGGGCCCTATCGTTATACTTAAAAGGGGGTTTATGGAAAAGTGTGTTTGTGTCGAGCGACTCAGTTCAGAATGCATGGCCTGCTTTTGGAGTTGCACCATTGTTTTATACCACACCTCAGTATGGCCGTGTTCATTGTTTTATACCACACCTCAGTATGGCCGTGTTCATTGTTTTATACCACACCTCAGTATGGCCGTGTTCATTGTTTTATACCACACCTCAGTATGGCCGTGTTCATTGTTTTATACCACACCTCAGTATGGCCGTGTTCATTTGTTGCCACACTAAAACAAACGGAAACAGGGAGGTTGTACCTGCCAATCAGAAACTCTCATTTTCGCCATACTAAACGTTTCGAAACCATTTCATACCCTAATGAACATGACCCAGTATGAACACAACCCTTTGGCTGCCATGTTGTTTTAGGGAGGACAAGGGTATCTTAAGCAGAGAGGAAGAGGTGAAGCAGCGGAGTTTACTCTGCCCAAAATCTGTCCACAAAAAAAAAAAAAAATTGTATAGAGGTCAGTGAGAGAGTGTGGAATTTGGTCAACAGAAAATGTAATAGCTAATTTGCTACATGAGGCTTATTTGATATAATAGACGTTTTGTAATGGTTAGGTTGCTTCCAATGCACTGGAGGCACGTGGCATTTCGGGCAACTTTGTGCCTGTTGTTCACACCCGTATCTTTGAGGACATGTATTTCCATTGTTAGAATGGTCACTCGACCATCTTGTCAATATACTTTGTCTAAAGCCATTCTTCGGTTGTATTCCATATTGTGCTGTGGCATTTTAGGAGCCTGAATGGGCATTATCTGCCAACTGTTGAGAATGAGGAGTGACTGCAGAGCTGGCAGGGTTCCACATTACCAGCCCCAGTACCATGGCTGCTTTCCTTCCACCCACACTGGGCCTGCTGCCAAGGCCTCCCGCAAGCTAACCCACCACCAACCTCCAGTACACTCCATAAACTCACACATATCACCCCCTTAACCACTGTCACACTCGCTCCTCTTACCTCCCTCCCTCTCTCTCTCTCCTTACCACCAGACAGTTTACAATTGGCTCATTCATCCCCCTCCTCTCCCCTGTAACTATTCCCCAGGTCGTTGCTGCAAATGAGAACGTGTTCTCAGTCAACTTACCTGGTAAAATAACGGTAAAATAAAAATAAATAAAATCTTCCCTCCCTTTCACTCTCCCTCCGTCCCTCCCTTACCGCTAGCCCTCTGTTCCACATCATTCCTGGGGGGGAGACTGGTTCCATCTAATCCCATAATAACACACTCAACTGTCCAGGAAAAAAAGATAACTTTCCTCTGGTAAATTCCATACTTGCCCCTCCTCCCTTCTTCTTTCTCCAACTGGAGGCAAGATGACACTTGGGGCCCCGTGTGGCTCAGTTGGTAGAGCATGGCGCTTGCAATGCCAGGGTTGTGGGTTCGATTCCCACGGGGGGCCAGTACAAAAAAGTATGAATGTATGTACTTGTAAGTTGCTCTGGATAAGAGCGTCTGCTAAATGACTTAAATGTAAATGTAGTGCCCCCGAACCCCTTGGCCACTTGCCTTTGTCTTTCTTTAGGATCGTTGTCTCTCTCTGGCTCTGTCTCCCTCTGTCTCTGTCTCTGTCTTTCATTCAGTCTGTCTCTCCCTCTTTTTTCCAGGGTGTTTCTGTAGGGGCCCCTGTGCCTAGGCAGACACATGGCTCTTTACTGTGAAGACCACACACACACACACACACACACACACACACACACACACACACACACACACACACACACACACACACACACACACACACACACACACACACACACACACACACACACACACACACACACACACACACACACACACACACACACACACACACACACACACACACACACACACACACACACACACACACACACACACACACACACACACACACACACACACACACACACACACACACACACACACACACACACACACACACACACACACACACACACACACACACACACACACACACACACACACACACACACAGCATTGAATTGACTACTGCATTGCATTGTTACATTCATATCCCCAGTAAATAATACGTAATTAAATATGCTTTTGGTAGGATTCGTCTCCTTTTACCCACAATAAACTGCATGCCATTGAAATTGTCTGCAACATGTGTGTGAGAAACGTCTTGCATTGTAATAAGTAGCAGCAAACCAGATGACACTACACTCTTAGGAGAAAAAGGTGCTATCTAGAAAAGAGGTCGACTGATTATTACATTTATTTGTAATAATGACAATTAGAACAATACTGAATGAACACTTATTTTAACTTAATATAATACATCAATAAAATCAGTTTAGCCTCAAATAAATAATGAAACATGTTGAATTTGGTTTAAATAATGCAAAAACAAAGTGTTGGAGAAGAAAGTAAAAGTGCAATATGTGCCATGTTAGAAAGCTAACGTTTAATTTCTACATGAAACATATGAAAGCTGGTGGTTCCTTTTAACATGAGTCTTCAATATTCTCAGGTAAGAAGTTTTAGGTTGTAGTTATTATAGGAATTATAGGACTATTTCTCTCTATATGATTTGTATTTCATATACCTTTGACTATTGGATGTTTTTATAGGCACTTTAGTATTGCCAGTGTAACAGTATAGCTTCCGTCCCTCTCCTCACCACTACTTGGGCTGGAACCAGGAACACTGACAACAGCCACCCTCGAAGCAGCGTTACCCATGCAGAGCAAGGGGAACAACTACTCCAAGTCTTAGAGCGAGTGATGTTTGAAACGCTATTAGCGCGCATCCCGCTAACTAGCTAGCCATTTCACATCGGTTACACCAGCCTAATCTCGGGAGTTGATAGGCTTGAAGTCATAAACAGCGCAATGCTTGAAGCATTGTGAAGAGCTGCTGGCAAAACGCACAAAATTGCTGTTTGAATGAATGCTTACGAGCCTGCTGGTGCCTACCATCGCTCAGTCAGACTACTCTATCAAATCATAGACTTAATTATAACATAATAACACACAGAAATACGAGCCTTAGGTCATTAATATGGTCGAATCTGGAAACTATCATCTCGAAAACAAAACATTTATTTTTTCAGTGAAATACGGAACTGTTCCGTATTTTATCTAACGGGTGGCATCCATAAGTCTAAATATTCCTGTTACATTGCACAACCTTCAATGTCATGTCATAATTACGTAAAATTCTGGCAAATTAGTTCGCAAAGAGCCAGGCGGCCCAAACTGTTGCATATACCCTGCCTCTGCGTGCAATGAACGCAAAAGAAATGACACAATTTCTCCTGGTTAATATTTCCTGCTAACCTGGATTTCTTTTAGCTAAATATGCAGGTTTAAAAATATATACTTCTGTGTATTGATTTTAAGAAAGGCATTGATGTTTATGGTTAGGTACACGTTGGAGCAACGACAGCCCTTTTTTGCAAATTCGCACCGCATCGATTATATGCAACGCAGGACACGCTAGATAAACTAGTAATATCATCAACCATGTGTAGTTAACTAGTGATTATTATTGATTGATTGTTTTTTATATGATAAGTTTAATGCTAGCTAGCAACTTACCTTGGCTTCTTACTGCATTTTGGTAACAGGCAGGCTCCTCGTGGAGTGCAATGAGAGGCAGGTGGTTAGAGCGTTGGACTAGTTAACCGTAAGGTTGCAAGATTGAATCCCCGAGCTGACAAGGTAAAAATCTGTCGTTCTGCCCCTGAACAAGGCAGTTAACCCACCGTTCCTAGGCCGTCATTGAAAATAAAAATGTGTACTTAACTGACTTGCCTAGTTAAATAAAGGTGTTAAACAAAAAAACAAAAAGTCGGCCAAATCGGTGTCCAAACATTCCGATTTCCGATTGTTATGAAAACTTGAAATCGGCCCTAATTAATCGCCCATTCCGATTAATCGGTCGACCTCTAATCTAGAAGCTAAAAGGGTTCTTCAGCTGTCTCCCCATAGGAGAACCCTTTGAAATACAATTTTTGGTTCCAGGTAGAACACTTTGAGTTCCATGTAGAAACCTTTCCACAGAGAGTTCTACATGGAACCCAAAAAAGGTTCTACCTGGAACCAAAAAGGGTTCACCTATGGGGACAGCCGAAGAACCCTTTTGGAACCTGTTTTTTAAGAGTGTAGCCTACATTGTGAAACCAGTGCTTACTACACACATTGACATGGTGACTATGCCTGCCTCCCAAATGGCACCCTTTTCCCTTTTAGTTCACTACTTTATACCAGGGGCCTATGTGTCCATTTGGGATGCAGCCTTTCACTACATACCCATCAGCGATACAGAGGTGTTTCTCCCCCTGTTACATACAGGTCACTGTGTGGTTGCAAGAGAAAGGGTCATGGCTAAGTGTGTGTGTGTGTGTGTGTGTGTGTGCGTGTGCGTGTGTGTGTGCGTGTGCATGTGCATGTGCACGTGCGTGTCCAAGGCTGTGGGTGTCCGTGTCCAAGGCTTTGTGTGTGTATGCCAGTGTGGAAATCCCTAAGCTGGGTTATCAGCACTAGGAGCATGAGAAACTGGAACAGACAGAGATAGAGAGAGAGAGAGGTGCACAGAGATGGAGTGAAAGAGAGAAATGGAAAGAGCCACAGGAGAAGAAGGGAAGGAGTCCTGGTGAGAGGACATAGGATGTGTAGTTTGTTGCCAAGGGAAACCCAAGAGAATGAGGTGTTTGGGTTTTACCACAGTTCTGTTTGGTCTCTCTGATAACCTGGTTACTAATTACACCTTCTACAATGGTGTTCCAATATAGATACTGATTAGGGGGGCCGTATAGGTCGCCATGTTAAAATAAATATAATTTATTCTAATTTCCTGGTTAAATTAAGCTGAAATATTAAATAAAAAATGATACCAAGTAAAGTAGAGGAGTAAAGCAGGTGAGCAAAAAAGGGTGGGTATGAGGTGAGGGAGTTAGGGGTATTTAATAATCACGGCAGGAAGGATGGGTATGCGGTGAAGGAGTTAGAAGTAGTTAGTATTTATGGCAGGAAGGGTGGGTATGAGGTGAGGGCGGTATAGGTAGTTAATATTTACGGCAGGAAGGGTGGGTATGAGGTGAGGGAGGTATAGGTAGTTAGTATTTACGGCAGGAAGGGTGGGTATGAGGTGAGGGAGGTATAGGTAGTTAGTATTTACGGCAGGAAGGGTGGGTATGAGGTGAAGGAGTTAGAAGTGGCTTTAGTATTTATGGCAGGAAGGGTGGGTATGAGGTGAGGGAGGTATAGGTAGTTAGTATTTACGGCAGGAAGGGTGGGTATGAGGTGAGGGGGGTATAGGTAGTTAGTATTTACGGCAGGAAGGGTGGGTATGAGGTGAAGGAGTTAGAAGTAGCTTTAGTATTTATGGCAGGAAGGGTGGGTATGAGGTGAGGGAGGTATAGGTAGTTAGTATTTACGGCAGGAAGTGTGGGTATGAGGTGAGGGAGGTATAGGTAGTTAGTATTTACGTCAGGAAGGGTGGGTATGAGGTGAGGGAGGTATAGGTAGTTAATATTTACGGCAGGAAGGGTGGGTATGAGGTGAGGGAGGTATAGGTACTTTATATTTACGGCAGGAAGGGTGGGTATGAGGTGAGGGAGGTATAGGTAGTTAGTATTTACGGCAGGAAAGGTGGGTATGAGGTGAGGTAGGGAAGTTAGGGGTATTTGTATTTAAGGCAGGAATGGGGAGGTGTGAGGTAGGGAGGTTAGGGGTATTTGTATTTAAGGTAGGAAGGGGAGGTGTGAGGTAGGGAAGTTAGGGGTATTTACTATCTACGGCAGGAAGGGGAGGTGTGAGGTAGGGAAGTTAGGGGTATTTAGTATCTATGGCAGGAAGGGGAGGTGTGAGGTAGGGAAGTTAGGGATATTTGTATTTAAGGCAGGACGAGGAGGTGTGAGGTAGGGAAGTTAGGGGTATTTGTATTTAAGGCAGGACGAGGAGGTGTGAGGTAGGGAAGTTAGGGGTATTTGTATTTAAGGCAGGAAGGGGAGGTGTGGGGTAGGGAAGTTAGGGGTATTTGTATTTAAGGCAGGAAGGGGAGGTGTACGGCAGGAGTTCACGGTTGTTTGATGTCAGGGAAAATCCCCAAACAACAGATGGACTGTCTAGAACCTAAATCCTATCTTTACTAATCCTCTACTAATAAAGTTGCCTCTAGACTCTGATCTTAGGACAGTTTTTAATTTCCCCCACTAATTGTTAAGGTTAGGACTGGGGGAAGGGAAGCTGATGCTAGATCTGTACCTAAGGGAATTTCACCTTGGAGCGGAGGAATGACGCCCTTCTCTCGGGAGAAACACGCAAAAAGACCAAATGTACGGTGTCCATATTAGGACAGGCTCAGAGGCAACTCCTGCTTAAACTTAAACGTTCTGCTGAAATTGAAAGTGGTGCTGAAGCTGTGGGTGTCCTAAAATGGACACTGTACACCGGAGTTAAAGTGACCTAAGCTGGGTTTACTTAGAAGGCTTGCGTCTAATTTAGGAGATGGCCATTTTGGGTAACTGGTGTCTATTTTCTAAAATGGAATTCCGTATTCCTTCCATATATATTTTAGACAAAGTGAAGAGGGTTAGAGAGATGACGGGGGAAATGTAGGGTTGAATGTCTCAGGGTTGGCCCGGGGTTCAAACACCCTGTCAACTGTGGCAACGGGTGGCTGAATTGCACAGCACTACCACTAGACCAGACTAGCACTACTACTACTATGACTACGACTACTATGACTACGACTGCTACTGCAACTACTACTACGACTCTGAATACGACTACTACTATTACTACTACTACTACCACGACAACAAATACTACTACTACTGTGACTACGACTACTACTACTACTGTGACTACGACTACTACTACTACTGTGACTACGACTACTACTACTACTACTACGACTACTACTACTGTGACTACTACTACTACTGTGACTACGACTACTACTACTACTACTACTACTACTGTGACTACAACAACTACTACTACTACTACTACTACTACTACTACTACTACTGTGACTACAACAACTACTACTACTACTACTACTACTGTGACTACAACAACTACTACTACTACTACTACTACTGTGACTACGACTACTACTACTACTACTACTACTACTGTGACTACAACAACTACTACTACTACTACTACTACTACTGTGACTAAAACTACTACTACTACTACTACTACTACTGTGACTACAACAACTACTACTACTACTACTACTACTACTGTGACTACAACTACTACTACTACTACTACTACTACTACTGTGACTATGACTACTACTACTACTACTACTACTGTGACTATGACTACTACTACTACTACTACTACTACTACTACTACTACTACTACTACTACTGTGACTATGACTACTACTACTACTAATACTACTACTGGGACTATGACTACTACTACTATGACTACTGCGACGACTACGACTACTACTACTACTACTGTGACTACAACAACTACTACTACTACTACTACTGCAACTACGACTACTACGACTACTACTGCGACTACGACTACTACGACTACTACTGCGACTACTACCACAACTACTACTGCTACTGTGACTACTACTATGACTACTACGACTTCTACTGTGACTACGACTACTACTACTACAACTACTATGATGATGACTACAATGACGACAACTACTACTACTGTGACTACGGCAGCTACGGCTACTGCTGTGACTACTACTACAACTACATCTACTACTACTACTATGTCTACAACTACGACTACTACTATGACTACGACCATGATGACCACGACTACTTCTATGACTACGATGACTATGCATACTACTACTACTGTGACTACGACTACTACTACGGCTATGACTACACCTATGACTACAACTACTACTACAATGACTACTGCTACGCCTACTACTACGCCTACGACTACTACTACTACTACTACTACTACTACTACGGTGACTATGATGACTACGACTGCTACGACTACTACTACTACACCAGACTAGCACTACTATTACTACTACTGGTTGGGGGGTGTGTCTGTCAGCTGATAGGGGGGAGGTGGGGTGTCTGTCAGCTGGTAGGGGGAGGTGGGGTGTCTGTCAGCTGATAGGGGGGAGGTGGGGTGTCTGTCAGCTGGTAGGGGGGAGGTGGGGTGTCTGTCAGCTGGTAGGGGGAGGTGGGGTGTCTGTCAGCTGGTAGGGGGGAGGTGGGGTGTCTGTCAGCTGGTACGGGGGAGGTGGGGTGTCTGTCAGCTGGTAGGGGGGAGGTGGGGTGTCTGTCAGCTGGTAGGGGGGAGGTGGGGTGTCTGTCAGCTGGTAGGGGTGAGGTGGGGTGGGGTGTCTGTCAGCTGATAGGGGGGAGGTGGGGTGTCTGTCAGCTGGTAGGGGGAGGTGGGGTGTCTGTCAGCTGGTAGGGGGGAGGTGGGGTGTCTGTCAGCTGGTAGGGGTAAGGTGGGGTGTCTGTCAGCTGGTAGGGGGAGGTGGGGTGTCTGTCAGCTGGTTGGGGGGAGGTGGGGTGTCTGTCAGCTGGTAGGGAGGAGGTGGGGTGTCTGTCAGCTGGTAGGGAGGAGGTGGGGTGTCTGTCAGCTGGTAGGGGGAGGTGGGGTGGGGTGTCTGTCAGCTGGTAGGGGGAGGTGGGGTGTCTGTCAGCTGGTAGGGGGGAGGTGGGGTGGGGTGTCTGTCAGCTGGTTGGGGGAGGTGGGGTGTCTGTCAGCTGGTAGGGGGGAGGTGGGGTGTCTGTCAGCTGGTAGGGGGGAGGTGGGGTGTCTGTCAGCTGGTAGGGGGGAGGTGGGGTGTCTGTCAGCTGGTAGGGGGGAGGTGTGGTGTCTGTCAGCTGGTAGGGGGGAGGTGGGGTGTCTGTCAGCTGGTAGGGGGAGGTGGGGTGTCTGTCAGCTGGTAGGGGGGAGGTGGGGTGTCTGTCAGCTGGTAGGGGGGAGGTGGGGTGTCTGTCAGCTGGTAGGGGGGAGGTGGGGTGTCTGTCAGCGGGTAGGGGGGAGGTGGGGTGTCTGTCAGCTGGTAGGGGGGAGGTGGGGTGTCTGTCAGCTGGTAGGGGGGAGGTGGGGTGTCTGTCAGCTGGTAGGGGGGAGGTGGGGTGTCTGTCAGCTGGTAGGGGGGAGGTGGGGTGTCTGTCAGCTGGTAGGGGGGAGGTGGGGTGTCTGTCAGCTGATAGGGGGGAGGTGGGGTGTCTGTCAGCTGGTAGGGGGGAGGTGGGGTGTCTGTCAGCTGGTAGGGGGGAGGTGGGGTGTCTGTCAGCTGGTAGGGGGGAGGTGGGGTGTCTGTCAGCTGGTAGGGGGAGGTGGGGTGTCTGTCAGCTGATAGGGGGGAGGTGGGGTGTTTCTGTCAGCTGGTAGGGGGTAGGTGGGGTGTCTGTCAGCTGATAGGGGGAGGTGGGGTGTCTGTCAGCTGGTAGGGGGGAGGTGGGGTGTCTGTCAGCTGGTACGGGGGAGGTGGGGTGTCTGTCAGCTGGTAGGGGGGAGGTGGGGTGTCTGTCAGCTGGTAGGGGCGGAGGTGGGGTGTCTGTCAGCTGGTAGGGGTGAGGTGGGGTGGGGTGTCTGTCAGCTGATAGGGGGGAGGTGGGGTGTCTGTCAGCTGGTAGGGGGAGGTGGGGTGTCTGTCAGCTGGTAGGGGGAGGTGGGGTGTCTGTCAGCTGATAGGGGGGAGGTGGGGTGTCTGTCAGCTGGTAGGGGGGAGGTGGGGTGTCTGTCAGCTGGTAGGGGAGGTGGGGTGTCTGTCAGCTGGTAGGGGGGAGGTGGGGTGTCTGTCAGCTGGTAGGGGTAAGGTGGGGTGTCTGTCAGCTGGTAGGGGGAGGTGGGGTGTCTGTCAGCTGGTAGGGGGGAGGTGGGGTGTCTGTCAGCTGGTAGGGAGGAGGTGGGGTGTCTGTCAGCTGGTAGGGGGAGGTGGGGTGTCTGTCAGCTGGTAGGGGGGAGGTGGGGTGTCTGTCAGCTGATAGGGGAGAGGTGGGGTGTCTGTCAGCTGGTAGGGGGGAGGTGGGGTGTCTGTCAGCTGGTAGGGGGGAGGTGGGGTGTCTGTCAGCTGATAGGGGGGAGGTGGGGTGTCTGTCAACTGGTAGGGGGAGGTGGGGTGTCTGTCAGCTGGTAAGGAGAGGTGGGGTGTCTGTCAGCTGGTAGGGGGAGGTGGGGTGTCTGTCAGCTGGTAAGGAGAGGTGGGGTGTCTGTCAGCTGGTAGGGGGGAGGTGGGGTGTCTGTCAGCTGGTAGGGGGAGGTGGGGTATCTGTCAGCTGGTAGGGGTGAGGTGGGGTGGGGTGTCTGTCAGCGGTTAGGGGGAGGTGGGGTGTCTGTCAGCTGGTAGGGGTGAGGTGGGGTGGGGTGTCTGTCAGCTGGTAGGGGGAGGTGGGGTGTCTGTCAGCTGGTAGGGGTGAGGTGGGGTGGGGTGTCTGTCAGCTGGTAGGGGGAGGTGGGGTGTCTGTCAGCTGGTAGGGGTGAGGTGGGGTGGGGTGTCTGTCAGCTGGTAGGGGGAGGTGGGGTGTCTGTCAGCTGGTAGGGGTGAGGTGGGGTGGGGTGTCTGTCAGCTGGTAGGGGGAGGTGGGGTGTCTGTCAGCTGGTAGGGGGGGGGGGGGGGTGTCTGTCAGCTGGTAGGGGTGAGGTGGGGTGGGGTGTCTGTCAGCTGGTAGGGGGAGGTGGGGTGTCTGTCAGCTGGTAGGGGGGAGGTGGGGTGGGGTGTCTGTCAGCTGGTAGGGGGGAGGTGGGGTGTCTGTCAGCTGGTAGGGACACGGTGGGGTGTCTGTCAGCTTGTAGGGGGGAGGTGGGGTGGGGTGTCTGTCAGCTGGTAGGGGGAGGTGGGGTGTCTGTCAGCTGGTAGGGGGAGGTGGGGTGTCTGTCAGCTGGTAGGGGGAGATGGGGTGTCTGTCAGCTGGTAGGGGGAGGTGGGGTGTCTGTCAGCTGGTAGGGGGAGGTGGGGTGTCTGTCAGCTGGTAGGGGGGAGGTGGGGTGTCTGTCAGCTGGTAGGGGGGAGGTGGGGTGTCTGTCAGCTGATAGGGGGGAGGTGGGGTGTCTGTCAGCTGGTAGGGGGAGGTGGGGTGTCTGTCAGCTGGTAAGGAGAGGTGGGGTGTCTGTCAGCTGGTAGGGGGAGGTGGGGTGTCTGTCAGCTGGTAGGGGGGAGGTGGGGTGTCTGTCAGCTGGTAGGGGGAGGTGGGGTGTCTGTCAGCTCGTAGGGGGGAGGTGGGGTGTCTGTCAGCTGGTAGGGGTGAGGTGGGGTGTCTGTCAGCTGGTAGGGTGGAGGTGGGGTGGGGTGTCTGTCAGCTGATAGGGGGGAGGTGGGGTGTCTGTCAGCTGGTAGGGGGAGGTGGGGTGTCTGTCAGCTGGTAGGGGGGAGGTGGGGTGTCTGTCAGCTGGTAGGGGGAGGTGGGGTGGGGTGTCTGTCAGCTGGTAGGGGGGAGGTGGGGTGTCTGTCAGCTGGTAGGGGGAGGTGGGGTGTCTGTCAGCTGGTAGGGGAGGTGGGGTGTCTGTCAGCTGGTAGGGGGAGGTGGGGTGTCTGTCAGCTGGTAGGGGGGAGGTGGGGTGTCTGTCAGCTGGTAGGGGGGAGTCGGGGTGTCTGTCAGCTGGTAGGGGGGAGGTGGGGTGTCTGTCAGCTGGTAGGGGGAGGTGGGGTGGGGTGTCTGTCAGCTGGTAGGGGGGGGGGGTGGGGTGTCTGTCAGCTGGTAGGGGGGAGGTGGGGTGTCTGTCAGCTGGTAGGGGGGAGGTGGGGTGTCTGTCAGCTGGTAAGGAGAGGTGGGGTGTCTGTCAGCTGGTAGGGGGGAGGTGGGGTGTCTGTCAGCTGGTAGGGGGAGGTGGGGTGTCTGTCAGCTGGTAGGGGGGAGGTGGGGTGTCTGTCAGCTGGTATTGGGGAAGTGGGGTGTCTGTCAGCTGGTAGGGGGAGGTGGGGTGTCTGTCAGCTGGTAGGGGGGAGGTGGGGTGTCTGTCAGCTGGTAGGGGGAGGTGGGGTGGGGTGTCTGTCAGCTGGTAGGGGGAGGTGGGGTGGGGTGTCTGTCAGCTGGTAGGGGGTGGTGGGGTGTCTGTCAGCTGATAGGGGGGAGGTGGGGTGTCTGTCAGCTGGTAGGGGGGAGGTGGGGTGTCTGTCAGCTGGTAGGGGGGAGGTGGGGTGTCTGTCAGCTGGTAGGGGGAGGTGAGGTGTCTGTCAGCTGATAGGGGGGAGGTGGGGTGTCTGTCAGCTGGTAGTGGGAGGTGGGGTGTCTGTCAGCTGGTAGGGGGGAGGTGGGGTGTCTGTCAGCTGGTAGGGGGGAGGTGGGGTGTCTGTCAGCTGGTAGGGGGGAGGTGGGGTGTCTGTCAGCTGATAGGGGGGAGGTGGGGTGTCTGTCAGCTGGTAGGGGGAGGTGGGGTGTCTGTCAGCTGGTAGGGGGAGGTGGGGTGGGGTGTCTGTCAGCTGGTATGGGGAGGTGGGGTGTCTGTCAGCTGGTAGGGGGAGGTGGGGTGTCTGTCAGCTGGTAGGGGGAGGTGGGGTGTCTGTCAGCTGGTAGGGGGAGGTGTGGTGTCTGTCAGCTGGTAGGGGGGAGGTGGGGTGTCTGTCAGCTGGTAGGGGGGAGGTGGGGTGTCTGTCAGCTGATAGGGGGGAGGTGGGGTGTCTGTCAGCTGGTAGGGGGAGGTGGGGTGTCTGTCAGCTGGTAGGGGGAGGTGGGGTGGGGTGTCTGTCAGCTGGTATGGGGAGGTGGGGTGTCTGTCAGCTGGTAGGGGGAGGTGGGGTGTCTGTCAGCTGGTATGGGGAGGTGGGGTGTCTGTCAGCTGGTAGGGGGAGGTGGGGTGTCTGTCAGCTGGTAGGGGGAGGTGGGGTGTCTGTCAGCTGGTAGGGGGAGGTGGGGTGTCTGTCAGCTGGTAGGGGGGAGGTGGGGTGTCTGTCAGCTGATAGGGGGGAGGTGGGGTGTCTGTCAGCTGGTAGGGGGAGGTTGGGTGTCTGTCAGCTGGTAAGGAGAGGTGGGGTGTCTGTCAGCTGGTAGGGGGAGGTGGGGTGTCTGTCAGCTGATAGGGGGAGGTGGGGTGTCTGTCAGCTGGTAGGGGGAGGTGGGGTGTCTGTCAGCTGGTAGGGGGGAGGTGGGGTGTCTGTCAGCTGGTAGGGGGGAGGTGGGGTGTCTGTCAGCTGATAGGGGGGAGGTGGGGTGTCTGTCAGCTGGTAGGGGGAGGTGGGGTGTCTGTCAGCTGGTAGGGGGAGGTGGGGTGGGGTGTCTGTCAGCTGGTATGGGGAGGTGGGGTGTCTGTCAGCTGGTAGGGGGAGGTGGGGTGTCTGTCAGCTGGTAGGGGGAGGTGGGGTGTCTGTCAGCTGGTAGGGGGAGGTGGGGTGGGGTGTCTGTCAGCTGGTATGGGGAGGTGGGGTGTCTGTCAGCTGGTAGGGGGAGGTGGGGTGTCTGTCAGCTGGTAGGGGGAGGTGGGGTGTCTGTCAGCTGGTAGGGGGAGGTGTGGTGTCTGTCAGCTGGTAGGGGGGAGGTGGGGTGTCTGTCAGCTGGTAGGGGGGAGGTGGGGTGTCTGTCAGCTGATAGGGGGGAGGTGGGGTGTCTGTCAGCTGGTAGGGGGAGGTGGGGTGTCTGTCAGCTGGTAGGGGGAGGTGGGGTGGGGTGTCTGTCAGCTGGTATGGGGAGGTGGGGTGTCTGTCAGCTGGTAGGGGGAGGTGGGGTGTCTGTCAGCTGGTATGGGGAGGTGGGGTGTCTGTCAGCTGGTAGGGGGAGGTGGGGTGTCTGTCAGCTGGTAGGGGGAGGTGGGGTGTCTGTCAGCTGGTAGGGGGAGGTGGGGTGTCTGTCAGCTGGTAGGGGGGAGGTGGGGTGTCTGTCAGCTGATAGGGGGGAGGTGGGGTGTCTGTCAGCTGGTAGGGGGAGGTTGGGTGTCTGTCAGCTGGTAGGGGGGAGGTGGGGTGTCTGTCAGCTGATAGGGGGGAGGTGGGGTGTCTGTCAGCTGGTAGGGGGAGGTGGGGTGTCTGTCAGCTGGTAGGGGGAGGTGGGGTGGGGTGTCTGTCAGCTGGTATGGGGAGGTGGGGTGTCTGTCAGCTGGTAGGGGGAGGTGGGGTGTCTGTCAGCTGGTATGGGGAGGTGGGGTGTCTGTCAGCTGGTAGGGGGAGGTGGGGTGTCTGTCAGCTGGTAGGGGGAGGTGGGGTGTCTGTCAGCTGGTAGGGGGAGGTGGGGTGTCTGTCAGCTGGTAGGGGGGAGGTGGGGTGTCTGTCAGCTGATAGGGGGGAGGTGGGGTGTCTGTCAGCTGGTAGGGGGAGGTTGGGTGTCTGTCAGCTGGTAAGGAGAGGTGGGGTGTCTGTCAGCTGGTAGGGGGAGGTGGGGTGTCTGTCAGCTGATAGGGGGAGGTGGGGTGTCTGTCAGCTGGTAGGGGGAGGTGGGGTGTCTGTCAGCTGGTAGGGGGGAGGTGGGGTGTCTGTCAGCTGGTAGGGGGGAGGTGGGGTGTCTGTCAGCTCGTAGGGGGGAGGTGGGGTGTCTGTCAGCTGGTAGGGGTGAGGTGGGGTGTCTGTCAGCTGGTAGGGTGGAGGTGGGGTGGGGTGTCTGTCAGCTGATAGGGAGGAGGTGGGGTGTCTGTCAGCTGGTAGGGGGAGGTGGGGTGTCTGTCAGCTGGTAGGGGGGAGATGGGGTGTCTGTCAGCTGGTAGGGGGAGGTGGGGTGTCTGTCAGCTGGTAGGGGGGAGGTGGGGTGTCTGTCAGCTGGTAGGGGGAGGTGGGGTGTCTGTCAGCTGGTAGTGGGAGGTGGGGTGTCTGTCAGCTGGTAGGGGGAGGTGGGGTGTCTGTCAGCTGGTAGGGGGGAGGTGGGGTGTCTGTCAGCTGGTAGGGGGGAGGTGGGGTGTCTGTCAGCTGGTAGGGGGGAGGTGGGGTGTCTGTCAGCTGGTAGGGGGAGGTGGGGTGGGGTGTCTGTCAGCTGGTAGGGGGGAGGTGGGGTGTCTGTCAGCTGGTAGGGGGAGGTGGGGTGGGGTGTCTGTCAGCTGGTAGGGTGCGAGGTGGGGTGTCTGTCAGCTGGTAAGGAGAGGTGGGGTGTCTGTCAGCTGGTAGGGGGGAGGTGGGGTGTCTGTCAGCTGGTAGGGAGAGGTGGGGTGTCTCTCAGCTGGTAGGGGGGAGGTGGGGTGTCTGTCAGCTGGTATTGGGGAGGTGGGGTGTCTGTCAGCCTGTAGGGGGGAGGTGGGGTGGGGTGTCTGTCAGCTGGTATTGGGGAGGTGGGGTGTCTGTCAGCTGGTAGGGGGAGGTGGGGTGTCTGTCAGCTGGTAGGGGGGAGGTGGGGTGTCTGTCAGCTGGTAGGGGGGAGGTGGGGTGTCTGTCAGCTGGTAAGGAGAGGTGGGGTGTCTGTCAGCTGGTAGGGGGGAGGTGGGGTGTCTGTCAGCTGGTAGGGGGAGGTGGGGTATCTGTCAGCTGGTAGGGGTGAGGTGGGGTGGGGTGTCTGTCAGCGGTTAGGGGGAGGTGGGGTGTCTGTCAGCTGGTAGGGGTGAGGTGGGGTGGGGTGTCTGTCAGCTGGTAGGGGGAGGTGGGGTGTCTGTCAGCTGGTAGGGGTGAGGTGGGGTGGGGTGTCTGTCAGCTGGTAGGGGGAGGTGGGGTGTCTGTCAGCTGGTAGGGGTGAGGTGGGGTGGGGTGTCTGTCAGCTGGTAGGGGGAGGTGGGGTGTCTGTCAGCTGGTAGGGGTGAGGTGGGGTGGGGTGTCTGTCAGCTGGTAGGGGGAGGTGGGGTGTCTGTCAGCTGGTAGGGGGGGGGGGGTGTCTGTCAGCTGGTAGGGGTGAGGTGGGGTGGGGTGTCTGTCAGCTGGTAGGGGGAGGTGGGGTGTCTGTCAGCTGGTAGGGGGGAGGTGGGGTGGGGTGTCTGTCAGCTGGTAGGGGGGAGGTGGGGTGTCTGTCAGCTGGTAGGGACACGGTGGGGTGTCTGTCAGCTTGTAGGGGGGAGGTGGGGTGGGGTGTCTGTCAGCTGGTAGGGGGAGGTGGGGTGTCTGTCAGCTGGTAGGGGGAGGTGGGGTGTCTGTCAGCTGGTAGGGGGAGATGGGGTGTCTGTCAGCTGGTAGGGGGAGGTGGGGTGTCTGTCAGCTGGTAGGGGGAGGTGGGGTGTCTGTCAGCTGGTAGGGGGGAGGTGGGGTGTCTGTCAGCTGGTAGGGGGGAGGTGGGGTGTCTGTCAGCTGATAGGGGGGAGGTGGGGTGTCTGTCAGCTGGTAGGGGGAGGTGGGGTGTCTGTCAGCTGGTAAGGAGAGGTGGGGTGTCTGTCAGCTGGTAGGGGGAGGTGGGGTGTCTGTCAGCTGGTAGGGGGGAGGTGGGGTGTCTGTCAGCTGGTAGGGGGAGGTGGGGTGTCTGTCAGCTCGTAGGGGGGAGGTGGGGTGTCTGTCAGCTGGTAGGGGTGAGGTGGGGTGTCTGTCAGCTGGTAGGGTGGAGGTGGGGTGGGGTGTCTGTCAGCTGATAGGGGGGAGGTGGGGTGTCTGTCAGCTGGTAGGGGGAGGTGGGGTGTCTGTCAGCTGGTAGGGGGGAGGTGGGGTGTCTGTCAGCTGGTAGGGGGAGGTGGGGTGGGGTGTCTGTCAGCTGGTAGGGGGGAGGTGGGGTGTCTGTCAGCTGGTAGGGGGAGGTGGGGTGTCTGTCAGCTGGTAGGGGAGGTGGGGTGTCTGTCAGCTGGTAGGGGGAGGTGGGGTGTCTGTCAGCTGGTAGGGGGGAGGTGGGGTGTCTGTCAGCTGGTAGGGGGGAGTCGGGGTGTCTGTCAGCTGGTAGGGGGGAGGTGGGGTGTCTGTCAGCTGGTAGGGGGAGGTGGGGTGGGGTGTCTGTCAGCTGGTAGGGGGGGGGGTGGGGTGTCTGTCAGCTGGTAGGGGGGAGGTGGGGTGTCTGTCAGCTGGTAGGGGGGAGGTGGGGTGTCTGTCAGCTGGTAAGGAGAGGTGGGGTGTCTGTCAGCTGGTAGGGGGGAGGTGGGGTGTCTGTCAGCTGGTAGGGGGAGGTGGGATGTCTGTCAGCTGGTAGGGGGGAGGTGGGGTGTCTGTCAGCTGGTATTGGGGAAGTGGGGTGTCTGTCAGCTGGTAGGGGGAGGTGGGGTGTCTGTCAGCTGGTAGGGGGGAGGTGGGGTGTCTGTCAGCTGGTAGGGGGAGGTGGGGTGGGGTGTCTGTCAGCTGGTAGGGGGAGGTGGGGTGGGGTGTCTGTCAGCTGGTAGGGGGAGGTGGGGTGTCTGTCAGCTGATAGGGGGGAGGTGGGGTGTCTGTCAGCTGGTAGGGGGGAGGTGGGGTGTCTGTCAGCTGGTAGGGGGGAGGTGGGGTGTCTGTCAGCTGGTAGGGGGAGGTGAGGTGTCTGTCAGCTGATAGGGGGGAGGTGGGGTGTCTGTCAGCTGGTAGTGGGAGGTGGGGTGTCTGTCAGCTGGTAGGGGGGAGGTGGGGTGTCTGTCAGCTGGTAGGGGGGAGGTGGGGTGTCTGTCAGCTGGTAGGGGGGAGGTGGGGTGTCTGTCAGCTGATAGGGGGGAGGTGGGGTGTCTGTCAGCTGGTAGGGGGAGGTGGGGTGTCTGTCAGCTGGTAGGGGGAGGTGGGGTGGGGTGTCTGTCAGCTGGTATGGGGAGGTGGGGTGTCTGTCAGCTGGTAGGGGGAGGTGGGGTGTCTGTCAGCTGGTAGGGGGAGGTGGGGTGTCTGTCAGCTGGTAGGGGGAGGTGTGGTGTCTGTCAGCTGGTAGGGGGGAGGTGGGGTGTCTGTCAGCTGGTAGGGGGGAGGTGGGGTGTCTGTCAGCTGATAGGGGGGAGGTGGGGTGTCTGTCAGCTGGTAGGGGGAGGTGGGGTGTCTGTCAGCTGGTAGGGGGAGGTGGGGTGGGGTGTCTGTCAGCTGGTATGGGGAGGTGGGGTGTCTGTCAGCTGGTAGGGGGAGGTGGGGTGTCTGTCAGCTGGTATGGGGAGGTGGGGTGTCTGTCAGCTGGTAGGGGGAGGTGGGGTGTCTGTCAGCTGGTAGGGGGAGGTGGGGTGTCTGTCAGCTGGTAGGGGGAGGTGGGGTGTCTGTCAGCTGGTAGGGGGGAGGTGGGGTGTCTGTCAGCTGATAGGGGGGAGGTGGGGTGTCTGTCAGCTGGTAGGGGGAGGTTGGGTGTCTGTCAGCTGGTAAGGAGAGGTGGGGTGTCTGTCAGCTGGTAGGGGGAGGTGGGGTGTCTGTCAGCTGATAGGGGGAGGTGGGGTGTCTGTCAGCTGGTAGGGGGAGGTGGGGTGTCTGTCAGCTGGTAGGGGGGAGGTGGGGTGTCTGTCAGCTGGTAGGGGGGAGGTGGGGTGTCTGTCAGCTGATAGGGGGGAGGTGGGGTGTCTGTCAGCTGGTAGGGGGAGGTGGGGTGTCTGTCAGCTGGTAGGGGGAGGTGGGGTGGGGTGTCTGTCAGCTGGTATGGGGAGGTGGGGTGTCTGTCAGCTGGTAGGGGGAGGTGGGGTTTCTGTCAGCTGGTATGGGGAGGTGGGGTGTCTGTCAGCTGGTAGGGGGAGGTGGGGTGTCTGTCAGCTGGTAGGGGGAGGTGGGGTGTCTGTCAGCTGGTAGGGGGAGGTGGGGTGTCTGTCAGCTGGTAGGGGGGAGGTGGGGTGTCTGTCAGCTGATAGGGGGGAGGTGGGGTGTCTGTCAGCTGGTAGGGGGAGGTTGGGTGTCTGTCAGCTGGTAAGGAGAGGTGGGGTGTCTGTCAGCTGGTAGGGGGAGGTGGGGTGTCTGTCAGCTGATAGGGGGAGGTGGGGTGTCTGTCAGCTGGTAGGGGGAGGTGGGGTGTCTGTCAGCTGGTAGGGGGGAGGTGGGGTGTCTGTCAGCTGGTAGGGGGGAGGTGGGGTGTCTGTCAGCTCGTAGGGGGGAGGTGGGGTGTCTGTCAGCTGGTAGGGGTGAGGTGGGGTGTCTGTCAGCTGGTAGGGTGGAGGTGGGGTGGGGTGTCTGTCAGCTGATAGGGAGGAGGTGGGGTGTCTGTCAGCTGGTAGGGGGAGGTGGGGTGTCTGTCAGCTGGTAGGGGGGAGATGGGGTGTCTGTCAGCTGGTAGGGGGAGGTGGGGTGGGGTGTCTGTCAGCTGGTAGGGGGGAGGTGGGGTGTCTGTCAGCTGGTAGGGGGAGGTGGGGTGTCTGTCAGCTGGTAGTGGGAGGTGGGGTGTCTGTCAGCTGGTAGGGGGAGGTGGGGTGTCTGTCAGCTGGTAGGGGGGAGGTGGGGTGTCTGTCAGCTGGTAGGGGGGAGGTGGGGTGTCTGTCAGCTGGTAGGGGGGAGGTGGGGTGTCTGTCAGCTGGTAGGGGGAGGTGGGGTGGGGTGTCTGTCAGCTGGTAGGGGGGAGGTGGGGTGTCTGTCAGCTGGTAGGGGGAGGTGGGGTGGGGTGTCTGTCAGCTGGTAGGGGCGAGGTGGGGTGTCTGTCAGCTGGTAAGGAGAGGTGGGGTGTCTGTCAGCTGGTAGGGGGGAGGTGGGGTGTCTGTCAGCTGGTAGGGAGAGGTGGGGTGTCTCTCAGCTGGTAGGGGGGAGGTGGGGTGTCTGTCAGCTGGTATTGGGGAGGTGGGGTGTCTGTCAGCCTGTAGGGGGGAGGTGGGGTGGGGTGTCTGTCAGCTGGTATTGGGGAGGTGGGGTGTCTGTCAGCTGGTAGGGGGAGGTGGGGTGTCTGTCAGCTGGTAGGGGGGAGGTGGGGTGTCTGTCAGCTGGTAGGGGGGAGGTGGGGTGTCTGTCAGCTGGTAGGGGGAGGTGGGGTGTCTGTCAGCTGGTAGGGAGGAGGTGGGGTGTCTGTCAGCTCGTAGGGGGGAGGTGGGGTGGGGTGTCTGTCAGCTGGTAGGGGGAGGTGGGGTGTCTGTCAGCTGGTAGGGGGAGGTGGGGTGTCTGTCAGCTGGCAGGTGGAGGTTGGGTGGGGTGTCTGTCAGCTGGTAGGGGGAGGTGGGGTGTCTGTCAGCTGGTAGTGGGGGGGTGGAGTGTCTGTCAGCTGGTAGGGGGGAGGTGGGGTGGGGTGTCTGTCAGCTGGTAGGGGGAGGTGGGGTGTCTGTCAGCTGGTAGGGGGAGGTGGGGTGTCTGTCAGCTGGTAGGGGGAGGTGGGGTGTCTGTCAGCTGGTAGGGGGGAGGTGGGGTGGGGTGTCTGTCATCTGGTAGGGGGGAGGTGGGGTGGGGTGTCTGTCAGCTGGTAGGGGGGAGGTGGGGTGTCTGTCAGCTGGTAGCGGTGAGGTGGGGTGTCTGTTCTTTTTTTGCTGAGTTTAGTAACCAAAAAAGTGTTAAAGTGTTAAAGATTTGAGATTCTTCAAATAGCTATCATTTGCCTTGATGACAGCTTTGCAAACTCTTGGGATTCTCTCAACCAGCTACATGAGGTAGTCACCTGGAATGCATTTCAATTAACAGGTGTGCCTTCTTAAAAGTTAATTTGTGTATTTTCTTTCCTTCTTAATGCCAATCAACCAATCAGTTGTGTTGTGAGAAGGTAGGGTGGGTATACAGAAGATAGCCCTATTTGGTAAAAGACCAAGTCCATATTATGGCAGAACAGTTCAAATAAGCAAAGGGGAACGACAGTCCATCATTACTTTAAGACATGAAGTTCATTCAATACGGAACATTTCAAGAACTTTGAAAGTTTCTTCAAGTCTGGTTTGGGCTTAGTGGGACTATCATTTGTGTTTCAACAGGACAATAACCTAACACACCTCCAGGCTGTGTAAGGGCAATTTTACCAAGAAGGAGAGTGATGGAGTGCTGCATCAGATGACCTGGCCTCCACAATCCCCCGACCTCAGAATTCCAAGTGCTTGCAAAGCTGTCATCAAGGCAAAGGGTGGCTATTTTAAGAAAACTGTTTTGGTTAGTACATGATTCCATATGTGTTGTTTCATAGTTTTGATGTCTTCACTATTATTCTACAATGTAGAAAGTTGTATAAAAATAAAGAAAAACCCTTGAATGAGTAGGTGTTCTAAAACTTTTGACCGGTAGTGTACATAACGTAGAGTCTCTTGCTCTCCCTTCATAGTACTCACATTTACTTTACAGTGTCAAATCACCGCAATGAAATTGCCCTTAATATGGAGTCATATGGAGTCATATGGAGTCATATGGAGTCATATGGAGTCATATGGAGTCATATGGAGTCATATGGAGTCATATGGAGTCATATGAGTCCCCTAGGACTGAACTCAACCTGCAGGCTGACAAAATAACCCTCAGTATTTGTCCTGGCCAGACGGCCCAGACTGTCATTTGCGGCTGGTCAGCGGTTCTAGCTGATCCCAGCAATAATCAATACTTTTACTGGGCTGAGTCAGCAGAAGAGGAGCCGGACAGCCATCGATCAGTTTGTAACGGGATTAGAATGTATCGCTACATTGCCCAAGGTTACAGAGCGGTTCAAAGGGGGAGGGGAGGTGGGGGGGGTTCTTAAAGGGGACGAGGGGGTATGTGACCAGTTTGACCATAGAATTGAGCACACCCACACACACTCAAACGCACTCACGCATACACACCCACAGCCTTGGGCATGGACACACACAGCTTTGGACGCACACACACACACACACACACACACACACACACACACACACACACACACACACACACACACACACACACACACACACACACACACACACACACACACACACACACACACACACACACACACACACACTTAGCCATGACCCTTCCTCTTGCAACCACACAGTGACCTGTATGTAACAGGGGGAGAAACACCTCTGTATCGCTGATGGGTATGTAGTGAAAGCCTGCATCCCAAATGGACACATAGGCCCCTGGTATAAAGTAGTGAACTAAAAGGGAAAAGGGTGCCATTTGGGAGGCAGGCATAGTCACCATGTCAATGTGTGTAGTAAGCACTGGTTTCACAATGTAGGCTACACTCTTAAAAAACAGGTTCCAAAAGGTTCTTCGGCTGTCCCCATAGGTGAACCCTTTTTGGTTCCAGGTAGAACCTTTTTTGGGTTCCATGTAGAACTCTCTGTGGAAAGGTTTCTACATGGAACTCAAAGGGTTCTACCTGGAACCAAAAAGGGTTCTCCTATGGGGAGACAGCTGAAGAACCCTTTTAACTTCTAGATAGCACCTTTTTTTTTCTCCTAAGAGTGTAGTGTCATCTGGTTTGCTGCTACTTATTACAATGCAAGACGTTTCTCACACACATGTTGCAGACAATTTCAATGGCATGCAGTTTATTGTAGGTAAAAAGAGACAAATCCTACCAAAAGCATATTCAATTATGTATTATTTACTGGGGATATGAATGTCACAATGCAGTAGTCAATTCAATGCTGACAGTTTGTGCGTGTGTGTGCGTGTGTGTGTATGTGTGTGTGTGTCGTGACAGGTCTCAGGGACAAATGGCCATGGGTTACGACCAGTAGGGGTTAAAGTTCATGGGTCATTGGGTCAAGGCCTAGTCTTGTGTCTTCTCTGTCTCTCTTTCCAGACAGCAATTAACCAGCCCCAACATTATACCCATCGCCACAATGACCTATTAAGTTAATGGCCATCAGGGAAGAGACAGTGTCTGCTCATGGGGCTGGTCATCCATCATTTGTCTGTGATTTGTGTCAAAATGTAAAATGTGAACTTTTGCCATGAACAGAGGTAGGCTCTTAATTTGGGCCAGTTTGCTATACCAGGAAAATAATCCTGCAGCAACAAGTAATGTGAATTATTATGTGGATTATAATTACAGTTTTTGCCGATTGCTTACACACTGAAAGTGAATGCCTAGACAGAACCAAAACCTTAACTTTTGTAACCACCAAAAGTACAAACACATTTTCTGCTTTGCACTTTGTTTGCAATTCTGCAACACACTGGCAAAACACTACACGCTGTTTCTTACATTAGACACTTCGTTCAAGAATTAAATATTTTGCAATCATTGGGAAAATACTTTATTCAAAATGTCAAAATACACTTGAAATTGGCAACACCCCCCCCCCCCCCCCCCCCCCACACACACACACACACACACACACACACACACACACACACACACACACACACACACACACATGAAAACACTTCTACAGTAATTGAACACCAGTTAGTCTGAGCCTTACCACTACAAATAGACCTCAGGTAAGATCACCTCTTTTGTGAGAATTTTGCAAACATGGAGGCAGTGAGAGGAAGAGGAAGAGGAAGAGGTGGACAAAAACAAAGAAGGGGACCAGGCAATAGACAGAGACACATTTCGGATGACATTAGGGCCACTGTGGTGGACTATGTCATAAATCATGGCCTGACGAGGAGAAAGGCAGGGCAGAGAGTCCAGCCCAACCTGAGTCCAGCCCAACCTGAGTCGCTACACGGTAGCATCCAGAATACGGACATTTAGACTGGAGAACAGGTATGTCTTCAACTTTCTACACTAGACTGTACCTATGTAACTGTTGCACATCATTCTGCATCACAGTATAATACAATGTAGTTCTACAATATTATGTCTATGCTCCTCAGTGAACAAAATAAATAGGTATAGTACTGTGAAGTACATGTAATACAGTTTTGATGTTACTGTGTACAGTATGACAGTACAGTATGTAAAAAAGAACCTAACCAATGACATCATATTCTTGCATTTTCTACAGAACTGCCAGACAACCTCCTGAGGGTGGAAGGCCACGTCTGTTCACCCATGAACAGGAACTGGCCGTTGTCAATCTAGTGTTGGCAAACAACACCATCCACCTACATCAACTACCAGAGCAAATCATCGCAGATCACACAACATTCCATAATATCAACCGTGTCAGAAAGTCGACACTCTGCCACATCTTGTGTCAACACCAACTTACGATCAAGCAGCTGTACAGTGTTCTGTTTGAGAGGAACAGCATTAGGGTCAAAGACCTTCGCTATGACTATGTGCATGTAAGTCTCACTGTATTATACTGTAATACAGTAATGGCAGTAGATTGTGTCCTATTGGCACTGCATAGATACATTCAGACAAACAGTATGTGACCTAGGCAGGTGCCTAGGTGGGGTGGGGTGGGGGTGGGGGGGGGGGCACCTGCCTTGTCTGTAGCTTGTAGTTTTGACTGAATGTGTCTGACCCAGTCCACCCCTACCCCTACCCACATCGTTGTGTGAAAATGTAGACATTGTAGTCCTGTGTTTTGAGTTACACCATATTCACGGTACAGTGTATGCATTTTCTGTTACAGACAGTCCTGGACTTTGATGCAGCTGCACAGCCTCATGAGTTCATTTTAGTTGATTAAATGTTATAGGACTATGCCACCCCAGGTCCCTATAATACTGTACACATAATCATATTTCTGGATGCACGACATAATGCAGCTGTACAGGACGGACCAGAGCAGCCCAGGTTTGTTGTCATCTGGGATAATGTTGGTTTCCACCGGGCTGCTCTGGTCAGGGACTGGTTCACCAACCACAATAACTTCACAGTTGTATACTTGGCCCCTTACTCCCCATTTCTCAATCCGATTGAGGAATTATTTTCGTCTTGGCGTTTGAAAGTGTATGACCACCAAACACATGCCCGCCAGCCTCTTCTGCAAGCAACGGAAGAGGCATGCAGAGACATTGAGGTGGGGTCAGTCCAGGGATGGATACGGGGCAAGGCGATATCTTCCCTGTTGCCTAGCCAGGGTTGACATTGCTTGTCATGTGGATGAGGTGATGTGGCCAGACCCTAACAGAAGGCGGGATCCATAAACCATCCACCCCCTCCCTTACAATCCCTTACAATAATATTTTTTTGTTTACCATTGCACTGTAATTTTACTGTAATTATTTTTGTTTCCATGAGTTTACAGTAACATATTGTATGGATTACTGTACTGTAATTCTACTTTTCTTTGTGTGTTTTGTTGTTGTTGTAAAAACCTGCAATGGCAAATAATAAGCTGAATATATTTTTTTCTGAAGTCTTTCTATTTTTGTGTTAATTGAAATGTGACTAGATTTACTGTACTGGAACAATCTTTCACAGAAGCCTGTATGAGAACATTAAAAAGGTGTATCTGACAAGGGAAGAATGTGTTGTTCTGCCCCTGAACGAGGCAGTTAACCCACTGTTCCTAGGCCGTCATTGAAAATAGGAATTTGTTCTTAACTGACTTGCCTAGTTAAATAAAGGTAAAAAAATAAAAAATAAATTGCTTTCTAAACTATGTTTCTCCATCTATTCAGCTATTGCTGAAAAGAGAAGACAAAGAAAATACTAATCTTCCTCTAGTTATCAAAATTCTCAACTCCCAATTGAGCGAACCGTAGCCTGTCTGATTGGCAGCAGCAGTGAGTGTGTGCATATTCACTGACTTCATCATTGGATCAGTACCACTGGAAAACCCTTTTTTGGGGACAATCATTTCCTTCTCCGGGCTAGATGGACATCTTATTGTACAATTTGTGTCTCTCCTTTCGTAGGCCTAGATTAGATAGTTGCATTCAAGACAAGGTCGTTTTTACTGATCTGTTTATCAGTGTCAGCATAGTAGGCTACTAATTTGTGTTGTATTAAAAAGATGTTAGCTTATGTCTAATATAAATTGGAGTTGAATTGCATGAAATGTGTTTATTAAAGGCCAACATTTTTCAGTGTAAAGAAAGGACAAGAATGTTTGATTAGACCTACTCTATATCACTATCCACTAAGGCATGCACTGTTCAGAACTGTCTGTTTTGCCAACAGTGATTGAATTATATTATTAGCCTAAATTATGACTATGCAACCTACTCATCACATTAGGCATAGTAGCCTATCTTACATTAGTCTGTAAATGCGATGATAGATGCAATGCAATCCTTTATTACAAAGGTGCAATTTGATGGTGAAAATATTGCTTCCCCGGAACTTGAAACTCACGCGTTGCCTATGGAGACGTCTGAAGTTGACGTTGCACTGTATTTGCCCTTCCACAAGTACATGAGTCCATTCATGATGAGGTTAAGTGGTGGTTCACACTGTATTTGCCCTTCCACAAGTACATGAGTCCATTCATGGTGAGGTTGAGTGGTGGTTCACACTGTATTTGCCCTTCCACAAGTACATGAGTCCATTCATGATGAGGTTAAGTGGTGGTTCACACTGTATTTGCCCTTCCACAAGTACATGAGTCCATTCATGGTGAGGTTGAGTGGTGGTTCACACTGTATTTGCCCTTCCACAAGTACATGAGTCCATTCATGATGAGGTTGAGTGGTGGTTCACACTGTATTTGCCCTTCCACAAGTACATGAGTCCATTCATGATGAGGTTGAGTGGTGGTTCACACTGTATTTGCCCTTCCACAAGTACATGAGTCCATTCATGATGAGGTTGAGTGGTGGTTCACACTGTATTTGCCCTTCCACAAGTACATGAGTCCATTCATGATGAGGTTGAGTGGTGGTTCACACTGTATTTGCCCTTCCACAAGTACATGAGTCCATTCATGACGAGGTTGAGTGGTGGTTCACACTGTATTTGCCCTTCCACAAGTACATGAGTCCATTCATGATGAGGTTGAGTGGTGGTTCACACTGTATTTGCCCTTCCACAAGTACATGAGTCCATTCATGATGAGGTTGAGTGGTGGTTCACACTGTATTTGCCCTTCCACAAGTACATGAGTCCATTCATGATGAGGTTGAGTGGTGGTTCACACTGTATTTGCCCTTCCACAAGTACATGAGTCCATTCATGATGAGGTTGAGTGGTGGTTCACACTGTATTTGCCCTTCCACAAGTACATGAGTCCATTCATGATGAGGTTGAGTGGTGGTTCACATTGTATTTGCCCTTCCACAAGTACATGAGTCCATTCATGATGAGGTTGAGTGGTGGTTCACACTGTATTTGCCCTTCCACAAGTACATGAGTCCATTCATGATGAGGTTGAGTGGTGGTTCACACTGTATTTGCCATTCCACACACCTTTAAACACAATACTGCGCCGATAATTCATGTCTGGGGTCATTTTTGTAGTTCTCCAAACAACATTTTAGATTTTTTTTTAAATTGTGTAGAAATGTCCGTACCCTGGGATTAACTGAACTGACACCGCTGTATGAAACAATGTGGGCTGTCAAAGAGAAACAGCACCTTAAATTGAGAAACCATGTGGGCTGTCGAAGAGAAAGAGCACCTTAAATTGAGAAACCATGTGGGCGGTCGAAGAGAAACAGCACCTTAAATTGAGAAACCATGTGGGCTGTCGAAGAGAAACAGCACCTTAAATTGAGAAACCATGTGGGCGGTCTGTCAGGACCCGGAGCGAGAAACAGTCACTAATAATCGTCAGAACCCAGAAGATGAGGCAGACACAGCAGTACTAGAGATGGTGGTTTAATAAAAGAACAAAATCTTCAGGCAAAGAAACTAAATCCACAATGTCCAAAAATAAAGCCAAGAGGCACAAAATGGAAATCCTCCAAAATACAAAAGAAACTCCACAAAGTGGTAAAAAAAGCAGGGAAAAACAAACCTCAAAAGACTACTCAAATAATACACAAGAACTAAACCAGAGAACCTCTGGAAAATCCAACAAGAGAAATATCTGAATAAAACAAGGCTTGGGCTGGGGCTGGGTGCTAACTTACAAACACTGAGCAAGGAACTGAGGAACACACAGGGTTTAAATACTAACAAGGGAATGACCTACAGGTGCAAACAATAATTAGAGCAAGAAAAACAAAAGGTACAAAAAAGGTGCAATGGGGACATCTAGTGACCAAAACCCGAACAGTCTTGGCCAAAACCTGACAGAATCCCCCTCCTAGGAACGGCTCCTGACGTTCCTACCAGCCTTCTCAGGGTGGAGGGTCCTAAACTGACGAATGAGGTCAGGGTCCAGTATGTCCTTGGCAGGAACCCAGGAGCGCTCCTCGGGACAATAGCCTTCCCAGTCCACCAGATACTGCCAGGACCGCTGCACCCGGCGGGAATCCAGTATCCGGTGGACGGTATAAGCCGACTGGCCACCGATGACACGGGGTGGAGGGGGAGGGGAGAAAAAGATAAAGAAATGAAAGAAAGAAAAGAAAAGATAAAGAAATGTGAAATGTTGGATTGATCTTAAGGGATCTGGGTAAGTGCAGGCGAAAAGTAACGGGATTGACTCTCCTGGCAATCTTTAAGGGACCGATGAACCTCTGGGACAGCTTGCGAGACTCCACCCGTAGTGGTAAGTTCTTAGTTGAGAGCCATACTCTCTGGCCGGGGTACAGGGTAGGACCGGGACGGCGACGTCTGTTGGCTTGTCGTTGGTACTGCTGAGAGGAACGCAGAAGATTGAGACGTGCCTTCTTCCACGTAAGCCGACAGCGTCTGATGAACCTCGAGGCTGAAGGCACTCTGACTTCTGCCTCCTGGTCCGGGAACAATAGAGGTGCATAGCCAAACTGACACTCATGCGGGGATATACCAGTGGAGGAGGAGCACAAGGTGTTGTGCGCGTACTCAGCCCAAACAATGAAGGATGACCATGTGGACGGGTTGTTGGAAACCATGCATCTGAGGGTGGTTTCCAGCTGCTGATTCATCCTCTCAGTTTGGCCATTGGACTCCGGATGGTACCCTGAAGATAAACTGTCCGTGGCCCCTATGAGTTGGCAGAAGGCCTTCCAAAACCTTGAGGTGAACTGGGGACCTCTGTCGGAAACCATATCTTGCGGAATCCCAAAGACTCGGAACACATGGTTAATCACCAACTCAGCTGTTTCCTTGGCAGAAGGTAATTTGGTCAAGGGAACAAACCTGGCCGCCCTAGAAAACCTGTCGATGATGACTAGGATCGTAGTATTACCATGGGACGGAGGAAGGCCAGTAATAAAGTCCAACGAGATATGGGACCAGGGTCGGTGGGGAATAGATAGAAGGTGAAGGAGTCCTTGAGGGCGGAGGTGAGAAGATTTGCCCTGGCAGCACACGGAACAGGCCTTGACGAAACTGGCAACGTCTTCTTTTATGGTGGGCCACCAGAACTTACGCTGGATGAACTCCAAGGTGCGACCTACGCCCGGGTGACAGGTGAAGCGAGAGGAGTGCCCCCACAGAAGGACTTGAGGGAGGGCAGGTCCCCGGAAACAGGTCGATGGTGCAATCGTAAGGTCTATGGGGTGGTAGTTTGGTGGCCCTCTGTTTGCTAAATACCAGTTTGAGGTCATGGTAACACTCGGGAACTCGGGACAGGTCGATGGATTCTAGAGACTCGGAAGGGGAACTCTGGGAACTCGGGAAGATACAAGTGGCTTGGCACGTAGGACCCCACTGCTTGATAGTGCCCACAGACCAGTCGATGTGAGGGTTATGGCTGTGAAGCCAGGGATAACCAAGGACGAGAGGGAACTCGGAACAGGAGATCAGATGAAAGTTCATCACTTCCTGGTGTTGGGAAACTGAAAGTCGCAAGGGGGTAGTGGCATGAGTGACAAGTCCAGATCCCAAAGGGCTTCTATCCAACGTAGTAACCCTTATGGGGTCACTTAGAGGTTCAGAAGGAACGCCATTTTCCTTTGCTCAGACCCCATCCATGAAGTTACCTGCGGCTCCAGAGTCTACCAAAGCTTGAAGAGAAAACTCGTGGTCGTCCCAGGAAAGGGTAACTGGAATGAGCAGGCGGGAGTTGGATGAATGGGAGGAGGTTATGTTTCCCGTTACAGTCCTCCCAGGCCTGCACGGGAGAGTGCGTTTCCCTGGAGCCCGGGACTCGTGGAGCGGAAATGGCCCGGTTTGCCGCAATATAGACAGCATCGCTCCCTCATCCGGCGGTCTCTCTCAGCCTGGGAGATGCGTCCAACCTGCATGGGTTCTGGTGGAGCCAGCGAGGATAAAGGTGGAGACTCGGAGCTGGAACCGATAGGAGCTAGGGTGAGAGGTCTACGGTTGAGTTCTCTCTCTCTCTCAGACGCTGGTCTATGCGCGAAGCCAACTTGATAAGGGACTCGAGGTTGTCCGGTGGTTCCCGAGTGGCCAGTTCATCTTGGATGGTGTCAGAAAGACCCTTCAAAAAACACACTGTGAGCTGCTCTTCGTTCCAGCCACTTGCTGCTGCCACAGTGCGGAACTGGATGGCATAGTCCGTCACGCTGCGCCGATCTTGGCGGAGAGTCAGGAGCTGTTTGGCTGAGTCAGGGCCGTTGGTAGGACCTTGAAACACTCGCTTGAATTCTTCAGCAAAGGTAGAGTAGCTGGCACAGCAGGGACTTTGGGCATCCCACACAGCAGTAGCCCAGGCTAGGGCTTTTTCCGACAGCAGGGTGATGATATATGCTATCTTGGACCGGTCGGTGGGAAACGACGATGGTTGTAGCTCAAAGGAGAGAGAACATTGGGTGAAAAACCCATTACAAACACTCGGATCACCTGAGAACCGTTGGGGAGGCGGCAGACGAGGTTCAGCCAGGGGGTTAACTGCCAGGGGCACTTGAATCGGATTAACTGGAGCAGAAGCGGTTGCCGGGGAAAGTCGATCCGAAATCTGCTTTATGGCAGTCAGCATCTCTGACAGAAGTTGAGAATGTCTAGCCATTAAGGCCTCTTGCTGAACCAGAGCAGCTTCGTGGCGTTGGACAGTCCTCTCGTGGTGGGACAGCATGGAAAAAAAATCCTGGGTACTGGCTGCCTCTGGGTTCATTATAATGGCTCAGTGTTTCTGTCAGGACCCGGAGCGAGAAACAGTCACTAATAATCGTCAGAACCCAGAAGATGAGGCAGACACAGCAGTACTAGAGATGGTGGTTTAATAAAAGAACAAAATCTTCAGGCAAAGAAACTAAATCCACAATGTCCAAAAATAAAGCCAGGAGGCACAAAATGGAAATCCTCCAAAATACAAAAGAAACTCCACAAAGTGGTAAAAAAAAGCAGGGAAAAACAAACTTCAAAAGACTACTCAAATAATACACAAGAACTAAACCAGAGAACCTCTGGAAAATCCAACAAGAGAAATATCTGAATAAAACAAGGCTTGGGCTGGGGCTGGGTGCTAACTTACAAACACTGAGCAAGGAACTGAGGAACACACAGGGTTTAAATACTAACAAGGGAATGACCTACAGGTGCAAACAATAATTAGAGCAAGAAAAACAAAAGGTACAAAAAAGGTGCAATGGGGACATCTAGTGACCAAAACCCGAACAGTCTTGGCCAAAACCTGACACGGTCGAAGAGAAACAGCACCTTAAATTGAGAAACCATGTGGGCTGTTGAAGAGAAACAGCACCTTAAATTGACAAACCATGTGGGCTGTTGAAGAGAAACAGCACCTTAACATTCTGAAACCATGTGGGCTGTTGAAGAGAAACAGCACCTTAACATTCTGAAACCATGTGGACCCTCGAAGAGAAACACAGTGTCCCCTTTAACATTCTGAAACCATATGGACCCTCAAAGAGAAACAGTGTCCCCTTAACATTCTGAAACCATATGGACACTCAAAGAGAAACAGTGTCCCCTTAACATTCTGAAACCATATGAACCCTCGAAGAGAAACAGTGTCCCCTTAACATTCTGAAACCATATGGACCATCGAAGAGAAACAGTGTCCCCTTAACATTCTGAAACCAAATGGACCCTCGAAGAGAAACAGTGTCCCCTTAACATTCTGAAACCATATGGACCCTCGAAGAGAAACAGTGTCCCCTTAACATTCTGAAACTATATGGACCCTCGAAGAGAAACAGTGTCCCCTTAACATTCTGAAACCATTTGGACCCTCAAAGAGAAGTAGTGTCCCCTTAACATTCTGAAACCAAATGGACCCTCGAAGAGAAACAGTGTCCCCTTAACATTCTGAAACCATATGGACCCTCGAAGAGAAACAGTGTCCCCTTAACATTCTGAAACTATATGGACCCTCAAAGAGAAACACAGTGTCCCCTTAACATTCTGAAACCATATGGACCCTCGAAGAGAAACAGTGTCCCCTTAACATTCTGAAACCATGTGGACCCTCGAAGAGAAACAGTGTCCCCTTAACATTCTGAAACTATATGGACCCTCGAAGAGAAACAGTGTCCCCTTAACATTCTGAAACCCTATCGACCCTCGAAGAGAAACAGTGTCCCCTTAACATTCTGAAACCATATGGACCCTCGAAGAGAAAAAGTGTCCCCTTAACATTCTGAAACCATATGGACCCTCGAAGAGAAACAGTGTCCCCTTAACATTCTGAAACCAAATGGACCCTCGAAGAGAAACAGTGTCCCCTTAACATTCTGAAACTATATGGACCCTCGAAGAGAAACACCCACGCCCTTATTGACAAACAAACAAACCAAAGCAAAGCAAAGTTTTCTAATGCTTTGTTGATTAAAAAACAATCTTTAGACTTTTGGCATTAGGGTCTGCTATACAAATTGATGGACAGCGTTGTTGGAGGGAAAGCATACAACATTATAAAATCCATGTACACAAACAACACGCGTGGAAACAAACACACATTTCTTTCCTTAGGGCCTGGTGGTGAGACAGGGATGCAGCTTAAGCCCCACCCTCTTCAACATATATATCAACGAAAGGGCGAGGGTACTAGAACATTCTGCAGAACCCGGCCTCACCCTACTAGAATATGAAGTCAAATGTCTACTGTTTGATGATGATCTGTCACCAACCAAGGAAGGCCTATAGCAGCACCTAGATCTTCTGCACAGATTCTTTCAGACCTGGATCCTGACAGTAAATCTATCTCAGTAAGACAAAAATAATGGTGTTCCAAAAAAGATCCAGTTGCCAGGACTACAAATACAAATTCCACCCAGACACTGCTGCCCTAGAGCACACAAAAACTATACCTACCTCAGCCTAAACATCAGCACCACAAGTAACTTCCAAAAAGCTGTGAACAATCTGAGAACAAGGCAAGAAGGGCCTTTACGCCATCAAAATGAACATAAGATTTGACAACCCAAGTAGGATCTGGCTAAAAATACTTGAACCAGTTAAAGAACCCATTGCACTGTATCGTTGTGAAGGCCGGGGATCCACTCACCAATCAAGAAGTCACAAAATGGGACAAACACCAAATTGAGAATTTGCAAGCCGATTGATGCAATAACATCCTCTGTGTACTATGTGAAACACCAAATAATGCATGCAGAGCAGAATTAGGATGATTCCCTGTAATTGTCAAAATCCAGAAAAGAGCAATTAAATTCTAGAACCACTTAAAAGGAAGTGATTGTCAACCCTTCCATAACAAAGCCCTCACCCACAGAGAGGGACTTTGTTCATAAACACAAGCAGACCCCACAGAGCCCCAGGACAGCAACACAATCAGACCCAACCAAATCAGGAGAAAACAAAAAGAGAATTACTTGACACATTGGAAAGAATGCACAAAAAACAGACCAAACTGGAAAGTTATTAGGCCCTAAACAGAGAATACACCGTATCAAAATAGCTGACCACTGTGACTGACCCATTAAGAAAAGCTTTGACTATGTACAGACTATGCCTATGCCTTAGACTATGCTTTAGACCACTACGCCACTTGGGGGCCCGATGGCCTGAGTTCCTAACCTCCCGCCAAATGTATGACCATATTAGAGACACATATTTCCTTCAGATTACAAAGGCCGACAAAGAATTTGAAAACAAATCCAATCCTGATAAACTTCCATATCTGTTAGGTGAAATACCACAGTATGCAATCACATCAGCAAGATTTGTGACCTGTTGCCACAAGGGCAACCAGTGAAGAACAAACACCATTGTAAATACAACACATATTTATCTGTTTATTAATTTTTCTTTCTTTTTTTTTTTCTTTCTTTTTCTTTCTTCCTTTACTTCAACTATAACTATTTGCACATTGTTACAATACTGTACATAGCCAATAATAACATTGGACATGTCTATATTCTTTTAAAAATTTTGTGAGTATAATATTTTCTGTTAATTTCTAATTGAAACATATGTTTCCCATGCCAATAAAGCCATTTGAGAAAGAGAGAGAGAGAGAGAGAGAGAGAGAGAGAGAGAGAGAGAGAGAGAGAGAGAGAGAGAGAGAGAGAGAGAGAGAGAGATTGAGAGAGAGAGAGAGATTGAGAGAGAGAGAGAGAGAGACAGAGAGAGAGAGAGAGAGACAGAGAGAGAGAGAGAGAGACAGACAGACAGAGAGACAGACAGAGAGACAGAGAGAGACAGACAGACAGAGAGAGAGAGAGAGACAGAGAGAGAGACAGACAGACAGAGAGAGAGAGAATGAGAGAAAGAAAGTGAAAGGGAGTGGTGATGTAGTGGGCGGTTTTATTGGTGTCATGAGAGTAGAAATCAATAAAAGGGAAAGAAAAGTGGCCCTGTCTGAAGTGGCCGATCTCGCTGTGGCGATTAAAGCCGCCTTCAAAGCCTGCCGTGTAATCAGCAGTTAAAGGAAGCTGGTGAGCAGGCTGCGCTTTGGAACCAATCCACTTCACTGTAATCCAGTGGTGGGCCGTCAGGGCCAGCAAGGCCTTCTCTGCTGGCCTAAACATCAACAAAAAAAAAAAAAAATTTAAATATATTTTCCCACAAATATGTATTAAATTATTCCCCAGAGTAAGAGTTATACTCTTCATTTCATAGCTTTCCTCTTGGATTTGGAGCGCTGGTCTTTATGTTAGATCTTTTATCCAATCATATTCAGCCATCATGTGTTGCCAGGGGTCTAAAATCTGCCCTCAGGCCTTCAGAATCAACAGTGCGGGCGCTTGTAGCTTATAGTGAATGGAAATGAAAATTTAGTGTCAACCAATCAGCTTTAGAGTTGGCTATTGTACGCCTGCTGGCTGGCTTCAGTGTTACACAGGAGCCAGCTAGCAGGCGTAGTGCGTGCACGTCTTTTGATTGGATTACAATATTGAGAGGCAGGTCCTATGGGCAGGTCTATGCAGATCTAGGAAACTGAATTTGATAAACAAATTAATTCGCGTACTACTAAGCTGTTTTTTCAACCCACAATGGCGGAAGGAGGAGAAGACATCGATTTGGTCGAGGATATAATTATAACGCCATTCTCAAGACGAACTTTTCAAGAAAAGTTAGACATTGTAAGTAGAGGTCGCCCGACGCCGACCAACAGCGCTATCAATGGCTCACAGGCTCCGAGAAGCACTGCAAACTGTACTGCTGGGAATGCCTATTATTTGCAAGTGATCGATTTGGTGTTTGGAGCCACACTGGCTTTGCAAACTTGAGTTGTCCAACCAAGGCAGCAACGAGACACCAAAGTACGGCTGGGCACTAACAAGCAATGTTGCTTTTGAAAACTTTTGGCGACACCGGAGTGGATCTACAGCTCAACGAACAAACGCGCAGGGCAACGGAGCTGCACAATGAAAAGGTGAAGGGAAATATTGAAAAGACTCATTGATTGTGTCATGTTTTTGGGTAAACACTGTTTACCCAAAAATGTCAATTTGTCAATTTCAAGGTGACGCAACGCCTGGTTATACTGCGTTTCTGTCTAAATGTATAGTGTCTAGAGCCATGGCATCATAACGATGGTAATAAGAGGTGGATTAATTCGGGTGGGACTGTGTAGTACCTCACTGAAGGCCCAGGCCCCAGGCCCACTTCACGCCACTGCTGTAATCTAACACCTTCGTCGCTGTATAAACTTCTGTATCCTAAGAGAATGTGTGTTGGGTGTGTTTCTACAGTGTCTGCAGATTTATGTCTGTTTAAAATACTTTTTTAAGGCAGAAAAAGTAGCAGTCTCTTAGCCTGTCCATCAGTTGTCAGCCTTGTTGTATTTGACCTCTGTGACTGTCTCATGCAGGTGAAAAGAACCAGGGACTCCCAGTAAAAGTTTAGTAATTCGGTTCTGTTAGTCTGCCCTTTGTAGTAGAAAAGGAGGACTTCAGGAATGTCTGAAATATAATAAAACCTTTTGTTGTTTTCACCTTAATTCAAAGGGGGACATTTCCCCTTGAAAAAGGAACGTCCATGTGAACAAATATAATAAAATAATAATAAATAATAAATAATAAAACAAGGTATAATATTGTACCTCGCAAATTGCACTGTGTTTGCTGTGAAGTCACAACATAAATGGCCCTGCAGATTATAATTTCACTCATCATCCGGTATATTTAAGACGCTTCAGTGCGTTTGCTCACAGCGCAGGTGTGGGGAAAAAAGGCGAGGGGAAAATGTCGCCTTAAGAGTGTCAACCGTGTTATTTTCTCCTTTTGACTATGCCTGGTCAAATCACTGTCTTCCATATAATCCTACAAGTCTTCTTTCTCACTTCCTTTATTTAACCAGGGAAGTCACATTGACTTCAAGAGATGGCCATCTCTTTTTCAAGTGAAACCTCTTTCATAGTTTACTCTCTGACCCAATAACGAAACCTCTTTCATAGTCTCTGACCCAATAACCTTCTCCTTTACCTTTCCGTCTTTTCAGTGGAGGACCATGTAGGTATTCATAACCTGTGTGGTTCTCTCTGTGATAAGAAGCCAGCTAGTCACTGTGTCAATACTGCAGGTGGAGGCCTATTTCCCTGTCTCAGTCTCCAGTCTGCAGCCGAGGCCTTTAAAAGCATCTACTGTGGACAGAGCAGATTCCAACTGGAGGAATAGGTTTGCTCTGAGCACACACACAGCCACCAAAGCTGAGAAATAGAGGCAAAATCTTTTATACGACGTTGATGCAATGTTGATGCTATGAACGTTATGAGGTGATAAGATGTTTGAGGGCTAGACCTATAAATCGACCTCAGTCTG